>NW_022316145.1:0-7174 GCF_002776525.5 Piliocolobus tephrosceles
TTCTCTGTATTTCCTGAATTTGAATGTTGGCCTGCCCTGCTAGGTTGGGGAAGTTCTCCTGGATGATATCCTGTAGAGTGTTTTCCAATTTGGTTCCATTTTCCCCCTCACTTTCAGGCACCCCAATCAGACGTAGATTTGGTCTTTTTACATAATCCCATACCTCTTGCAGGCTTTGTTCATTTCTTTTTCTTCTTTTTTCTTTTGGTTTCTCTTCTCGCTTCATTTCATTCATTTGATCCTCAATTGCTGATACTCTTTCTTCCAGTTGATCGAGTTGGTTACTGAAGCTTGTGCATTTGTCACGTATTTCTCATGTTATGGTTTTCATCTCTGTCATTTCGTTTATGACCTTCTCTGCATTAATTAGTCTAGCTGTCAATTCTTCCACTCTTTTTTCAAGATTTTTAGTTTCTTTGCGCTGGGTACGTAATTCCTCCTTTAGCTCTGAGAAGTTTGATGGACTGAAGCCTTCTTCTCTCATCTCGTCAAAGTCATTCTCTGACCAACTTTGATCCGTTGCTGGCGATGGGCTGTGCTCCTTTGCAGGGGGAGATGCGCTCTTATTTTTTGAATTTCCAGCTTTTCTGCCCTGCTTTTTCCCCATCTTTGTGGTTTTATCTGTCTCTGGTCTTTGATGATGGTGATGTACTGATGGGGTTTTGGTATAGGTGTCCTTCCTGTTTGATAGTTTTCCTTCTGACAGTCAGGACCCTCAGCTATAGGTCTGTTGGAGAGTGCTTGAGGTCCACTCCAGACCCTGTTTGTCTGGGTATCAGCAGCAGAGGTTGCAGAAGATAGAATATTGCTGAACAGCGAGTGCACCTGTCTGATCCTTGCTTTGGAAGCTTCCTCTCAGGGGTGTACTCCACCCTGTGAGGTGTGGGGTGTCAGACTGCCCCTAGTGGGGGATGTCTCCCAGTTAGGCTACTCAGGGGTCAGGGACCCACTTGAGCAGGCAGCCTGCCCCTTCTCAGATCTCTACCTCCATGTTGGGAGATCCACTGCTCTCTTCAAAGCTGTCAGACAGAGTCGTTCGCGTCTGCACTGGCCTCTGCTGCTTCCCCTGTTATTTTTTAGTTGTGCCCTGTCCCCAGAGGCGGAGTCTACAGAGACAGGCAGGTTTCCTTGAGCTGCTGTGAGCTCCATCCAGTTCGAGCTTCCCAGCGGCTTTGTTTACCTACTTAAGCCTCAGCGATGGCGGGCGCCCCTCCCCCAGCCTCGCTGCTGCCTTGCGGTTAGATTGCCGCAGACTGCTGTGTTAGCAAGGAGGGAGGCTCCGTGGGCGTGGGACCCTCCCGGCCAGGTGTGGGGTATATTCTCCTGGTGTGCCGGTGTGCTTACCGCGCAGTATTGGGGTGGGAGTTACCTGATTTTCCAGGTGTTGTGTGTCTCAGTTCCCCTGGCTAGGAAAAGGGACTCCCTTCCCCCTTGCGCTTCCTAGGTGAGGCGATGCCTCGCCCTGCTTCAGCTCTCGCTGGTCAGGCTGCAGCAGCTGACCAGCACCGATTGTCCGGCACTCCCGAGTGAGATGACCCCAGTACCTCAGTTGAAAATGCAGAAATCACCTGTCTTCTGTGTCACTTGCGCTGGGAGATGGAGACTGGAGCTGTTCCTAATTGGCCATCTTCCCTATTTTGTATTTGAATCAAAGTAGTGAGGATTTAAAAGAGCAAACTTCGAATAGGACACTAGAATCTGATTAAGCATTACTTTATCTTTCTAATAAAGTATTTTAATTAAATAGAGAAAGTTTATGTCTTTACCTGACAAAAGTACTAACCATTGTAGGAAAGGATTCATATGAGGTTTTAATTTATGGGTGGTCATTTGGGAATTTTAGCATACATGAAGTAGAATAAGGCTACATATCTACATTTGATAGAATCAAATGTTTTTCCTATTTAAAAATTGATGATGCTTCTAGTACAACTAAATAATCAGTTAAATAGTCATTATACTAATGATATAATTTATTGTTTAAGATAACTGAAATAATCTCTAGGAATTGAAGATGTCACTATAAATATCTACTTACTGATTATTTTATGGATTTTTGTTTAAAGCTTCTAACTATTCTTATTAAGTGTGATAGTGATATTAAAATGTAAAAATATAATTTTGTAGAAGCAGAGAATAAAGATAATGGCTTTGGGTCCTTTTAATGTCATTTTATTTACTTCTCTCCTGGTTACTTATTTCTTTGGTTTACTTGAAAGATGCCAGCTCCTTCTTGGTTCCAAAGGAACAAGATGAATCACCCATGATTGGGGATGGAGAAGATTATTTCCTTTCTCTGTTTGGCGATTCAAAGAAACTTATAGCACACTCAAACTATACTCAGAAAACTTTAAAATACTTTTCTATGATTCTTGAAGAAGTTGGCCAATTTACCGCCAGGTACGTATTTTATTTGAACTACTTAATGTCTTCTGTCAGGGTAGGACCAATGAGTCAGCAGAAAATAAAGTTCTAATCTGTAGTTATATGCATTATTTTATCTAAACAATAATCAGTTCATTGAAATATAACTGTTTCATCTTCTGGGCAATTAAAATAAATTGATAAAATGGTCTAAAGAACCACACAAAAAATGTGAATTCTTCAAAGATGCCAGAGTAAACAGTGCTAAGTAATCTTTACTAATAGGGTCAACTCAATTATTCAAGACACTTTTTATTGTTGTTGAATTATTTAGATGGATCTAATATATGTGTTTTCTTCTAGTAGCTCTTGAGTTCAAGACAGAAGGAGAGAGATAAATTTTTACTTCATTGATCCATTTTTATGACTGTTAGTATCTATGTAAAAAGAAATTGATCAGGAAGAAAGTTGATATTAGGACTAAAATAAAAGAGTTATGATTTATTCATTTATATTAATATAACCCTGCCTTATTTATTACATGAACAATATGCTGAATTTGAAATGCTAGTAATAGGCATATGTTGATAGAAGTCACTAGATGGCTAAAAGAAATCAGAGTTGAGGGTCAGATATGAAGGAAATTTTCTCTCCCTTTATGCCATGTTTCCTAAAATCAATCACCCATGCCCTATTACAATTTAACAGTGGAGAATACTTAAGCATTTGCTCTACTGTCTAAAAACACCTCATCAGATCCTTCAGTACCTACTATGTTAAAATTATGAGCAGTTTAGAACAAAATAAAATGTTTAAAGCTTCTGTTAAAATACAATCCTATTAAAAATGGTGGTGTAGAAGCAAACTGTCTTCAGTCCCTATCCAGCCACCCCAGAAAACAAAAACAAATACACAGTGCCAAGATCATCATTATCATCAGCAGTATCTCAGAACTCAAATATGAGGATGAGAGAATTCCTGAGGCCACAGAGAAGTGAAAAACACTCATATCATAATTAAGCTCTCCAGAGGTCAAGGACAAAGAGAAGAACCTAAAAGCTGCAAGAGAAAAGAATATGTCTAGCAACAGACTTCTCAGTGGAAACCAGGTAGGTCAGGAGGGAATGAGACAATGTTTTTAATGTGTTAAAACCCTACTATCCAAGAATAGTGTATCCAACCAAGCTATATTTCAAATATGAAGAGATAAAATCTTTCCCAAACAAAAGCTAAGAGAATTCACCACCACCAGACCTATCTTATAAGAAATGCTAAAGAGAGTTCTTCAATCTGAAAGAGAAAAACACTAATGTTCAAAAAGAAAACACTTGAAAGTATAAAATCGCTGGTAAAATTAAGTACATGGAAAAACCCAGAATTGTAATTGTGGTATACAATCCACTCATTACTCTAGTGTGAATCCCAAAAGAAAAATCTGTCAAAAACAGTAATAGCTATAGTAATCTGCTAAAAGATAGGCTGTATAAAAATATGTAAATGGAGAAAACTAACAGTCAAAATATGGAAGGATGGAGTTCTAGTCTAGAGATTTTTTGTTTTGATTCTTTCTTTCTATTCTTTCCTTCGTGCTTTAAGTATCCATCTCTTTAAAATAACTTGTCATAGCTGTAAGATGTTTTTTGTAAACCTCGTGTAACCACAATGCAAAAATCTATAATAGATTCACAAAAATAAAATCAATGAATTAAAATATACTACCAAAGAAAATTACTTAACCACAAAAGAATATAGTAATAAAGGACAAAAGGAAGAGACGAGTTATAAAACAACCCCAAAACAAGAAATAAGTTCTTCTTATCAATAATAATACTGAATGTAAATGGACTCGATTCTCAAAAGGCATAGAGTGGCTTAGGGATAAGGAAACAAAATCCAGCTGTATGCTGCCTACAAGAAGCCCACTTCACCTACAAAGGCACACAGACTGAAAGTGAAGGGATGGAAAAACATATTCCATTCAACTGGAAACAAAAAAAGAGTAAGCTACTCATATCAGATAAAATAGACTACAAATCAATGACTATAAAAAGAGACAAATAAGGTCACTATATAATGATAAAAGGGTCAATTCAGCAAGAAGGTATAATAATTATAAATATCTGTGTATCCAACACCAAAGCTCCCAAGTATATAAAGCAAACATGAATAGATTTAAACAGATATAGACTGCAGTACAGCAGTAGGGCACTTTAACATCCTATTTTCAGTAATGGACAGATGAACCAGACAAATCACAAGGAAACAGAGTTAAATTGCACATTAGACCAACTGGGCCTGACATGTGCAGAACATTTCACCCAATTGTCGCAGAATATACATTCTTTTCATCAGCACATGGAACATTTTCCTGAATAGACTCTCTCTTAAGCCACAAAACAAATATCAAAAAAGTAAAAATTATGTCAAGTACTTTTGTGACCACATTCAAGTAATTATGTCAAGTACTTTTGTGACCAGAAATCAATAAGAGGAACCTAGGAAAATACACAAACACATGGAAATTAAGAAACACACTTCAGAGCAACCAATGGATCAGTGAGGAAATCGCGAAGAAAACTTAAAAATGTCTTGAAACAAATGCAAATGGAAACACAACATAACAAAATCTCTGGGATACAAAAAAAGCAGTACTAAAAGGGAAGTTTATAGCAATAAATACCTGTATCAAAAAAGTAGAAAAGCTTCAAGTAAACAATCTAACAATGCATGTCAAGGAACTAGGAAAGCAAGAAAAAAACAAACTGAAAATTAGTAGAAGAAAAGAATAAGATCAGAGAAAAATAAATGAAATTGAGACTAAAAAAAAATAGATCAACAAACAAAAAGTTGGTTTTTTTCCATGATGTTGAATCGTATCAAATACTTTTTATGTATCTAGTGAGATGATCATATGGTTTTCCTTTTTTAATGTTAAACACCCCTGTACTTTTACAACAAACATTTGGTCATAATGTTTATGTTTTAATATAGTTTGAATTCCATTTGTTAAAATAATGTTTCAAATTTTTGCCTCAATGTTTGTAAAGATTATTGGTCTGTAGTTTTCTTTTCCTGTAATGTCCTTGTCTCTTTTGGTATCAGGGTATGTCCACTCTTTATGAAATGAGATGGGATATAGTTTCTTCTTTATCCTTTTCTAGAAGAGATTGTGTAGAAGTAATTTTTTTTTCATAAATGTCTTATAGAACTTATTGGTGAAGCCATCTGGGCCTGGAATTTCTTTGTGGTAAAGTTTTAAAACTATAAATTGTTTTAAAATAGAATTAGGTTATTTTAATTATTTCTTCTTGAATAAGCTTGGGTAGTTTGTGTCTTTCAAGAAATTTGTCCATTTTTATCTAGGTTGTCAATTGTTTTTGCATAATGTCATTTGTAATATTCTCTTATTATCCTTTTAATAACTGTAGAATATTTATTGGCATCACCTTTCTCATTTCTCGTATGGTCATCTGTGTCTTCTCTTTTTCCTGATCGGTATCACTGGAGATTTAGTTTTATTGAGCTCAAAGAATATGTGTTTGGTTATATTTGTTTCCCCTAGTTTTTTTGTTTTTTATTTAATTGATTTTCATTTTGGGCTACATTCCCTTTCTTCTACTTTGGGCTTTACTTGATTTTTTTTCTACCCTAATTTTTTAAGGTGAAATTTGAGGTCATTGATTTGACACCTTCTTCTCTTCTGATACTACAGGAATTTGGTATTATAAATTTTCCTCTAGGTACAGCTTAGTGGCATCCCACAAATTTTAATATGTTGTATTTTTATTTTCATTCAGCTCAAAATACTTTCTAATTCTCATTTTCTTTTTGATCCTTGGGTAATTGAAAAGTGTGTTATTTAGTTTCAAAGTGTTTTACAGATTTTTCAGTTCCAGTGATTTTCCAGATATCTTCTTGTTATTGATTTCTAATTAAATTTCATTGTGGTCAAAGAACTTACTTTGTATGACTTGAATCCTTTTATATTTACTGAGACTTATTTTATAGCCAGGATATTAATTATTCTGGTAAATGTTCTAGGTGCATTTGAAAAGAATATATGTTCTACTGTTGTTTAGTAGAGTGTTTCATGTCAACCATGTCATGTTGGTTGATAGTGTTGTCTACTGTGTTTTTGCTGATTTTTTGACTACTTGTATCAATTATTGAGAGAGAGGTATTAGTATCTACTAAAGTGGTGGATTTGTTGATTTCTCCCTTGCAATTCAATCACTTTTGTTTCATGTATTCTAAAGCTTTGTTATTAGATGTAGAAACAGAAACATTTAGGAATGTTATATTCTTCTGATGAATTGATCCTTGTATCATTATGAAATGACTTTCTTTATCCTGGCAATATTCTTTGTTCTGAAATATATTTTGTCTGATGTTAATATAGCCACAGGAGCCTTCTTTTTACTGGTGTTAGCATGGTATATATTTTTCCATACTTTAACTTTTGAACTATTTGTGTCTTTATATTTAGAGTGCATGTCTTGTAGGTAGCATATAGTTGAGACTTGCTCTTTTAGCCAATCTGAAAAATGTCTTTTCATTGGGGCATTTAAACTATTTACATTTAAGGTTATCATTACTATGATTAGGTTAAGTCTACCATCTTGTTATTTGTTTTCTCTTTGTCCTAGTTTTTCTCATTTCTGCAATATTTTCAAGATCTTGCTCTACTACCTTTTGTCTAAATTGTTTCAATAAATTTTCTGTCATTCTTATATTTGTTCCTCTGCACAAATATGTCTCTTTTTCCCCCCCATTCTGCTTTTAAGATGTTCTCATTATCATTGTTTTTGGG
>NW_022316146.1:0-7175 GCF_002776525.5 Piliocolobus tephrosceles
TTCTCTGTATTTCCTGAATTTGAATGTTGGCCTGCCCTGCTAGGTTGGGGAAGTTCTCCTGGATGATATCCTGTAGAGTGTTTTCCAATTTGG
The DNA here is from genome assembly GCF_002776525.5 of Piliocolobus tephrosceles. NCBI lineage: Eukaryota > Metazoa > Chordata > Mammalia > Primates > Cercopithecidae > Piliocolobus > Piliocolobus tephrosceles. The sequence goes on from NW_022316146.1 coordinate 94, forward strand.
TTCCATTTTCCCCCTCACTTTCAGGCACCCCAATCAGACGTAGATTTGGTCTTTTTACATAATCCCATACCTCTTGCAGGCTTTGTTCATTTCTTTTTCTTCTTTTTTCTTTTGGTTTCTCTTCTCGCTTCATTTCATTCATTTGATCCTCAATTGCTGATACTCTTTCTTCCAGTTGATCGAGTTGGTTACTGAAGCTTGTGCATTTGTCACGTATTTCTCATGTTATGGTTTTCATCTCTGTCATTTCGTTTATGACCTTCTCTGCATTAATTAGTCTAGCTGTCAATTCTTCCACTCTTTTTTCAAGATTTTTAGTTTCTTTGCGCTGGGTACGTAATTCCTCCTTTAGCTCTGAGAAGTTTGATGGACTGAAGCCTTCTTCTCTCATCTCGTCAAAGTCATTCTCTGACCAACTTTGATCCGTTGCTGGCGATGGGCTGTGCTCCTTTGCAGGGGGAGATGCGCTCTTATTTTTTGAATTTCCAGCTTTTCTGCCCTGCTTTTTCCCCATCTTTGTGGTTTTATCTGTCTCTGGTCTTTGATGATGGTGATGTACTGATGGGGTTTTGGTATAGGTGTCCTTCCTGTTTGATAGTTTTCCTTCTGACAGTCAGGACCCTCAGCTATAGGTCTGTTGGAGAGTGCTTGAGGTCCACTCCAGACCCTGTTTGTCTGGGTATCAGCAGCAGAGGTTGCAGAAGATAGAATATTGCTGAACAGCGAGTGCACCTGTCTGATCCTTGCTTTGGAAGCTTCCTCTCAGGGGTGTACTCCACCCTGTGAGGTGTGGGGTGTCAGACTGCCCCTAGTGGGGGATGTCTCCCAGTTAGGCTACTCAGGGGTCAGGGACCCACTTGAGCAGGCAGCCTGCCCCTTCTCAGATCTCTACCTCCATGTTGGGAGATCCACTGCTCTCTTCAAAGCTGTCAGACAGAGTCGTTCGCGTCTGCACTGGCCTCTGCTGCTTCCCCTGTTATTTTTTAGTTGTGCCCTGTCCCCAGAGGCGGAGTCTACAGAGACAGGCAGGTTTCCTTGAGCTGCTGTGAGCTCCATCCAGTTCGAGCTTCCCAGCGGCTTTGTTTACCTACTTAAGCCTCAGCGATGGCGGGCGCCCCTCCCCCAGCCTCGCTGCTGCCTTGCGGTTAGATTGCCGCAGACTGCTGTGTTAGCAAGGAGGGAGGCTCCGTGGGCGTGGGACCCTCCCGGCCAGGTGTGGGGTATATTCTCCTGGTGTGCCGGTGTGCTTACCGCGCAGTATTGGGGTGGGAGTTACCTGATTTTCCAGGTGTTGTGTGTCTCAGTTCCCCTGGCTAGGAAAAGGGACTCCCTTCCCCCTTGCGCTTCCTAGGTGAGGCGATGCCTCGCCCTGCTTCAGCTCTCGCTGGTCAGGCTGCAGCAGCTGACCAGCACCGATTGTCCGGCACTCCCGAGTGAGATGACCCCAGTACCTCAGTTGAAAATGCAGAAATCACCTGTCTTCTGTGTCACTTGCGCTGGGAGATGGAGACTGGAGCTGTTCCTAATTGGCCATCTTCCCTATTTTGTATTTGAATCAAAGTAGTGAGGATTTAAAAGAGCAAACTTCGAATAGGACACTAGAATCTGATTAAGCATTACTTTATCTTTCTAATAAAGTATTTTAATTAAATAGAGAAAGTTTATGTCTTTACCTGACAAAAGTACTAACCATTGTAGGAAAGGATTCATATGAGGTTTTAATTTATGGGTGGTCATTTGGGAATTTTAGCATACATGAAGTAGAATAAGGCTACATATCTACATTTGATAGAATCAAATGTTTTTCCTATTTAAAAATTGATGATGCTTCTAGTACAACTAAATAATCAGTTAAATAGTCATTATACTAATGATATAATTTATTGTTTAAGATAACTGAAATAATCTCTAGGAATTGAAGATGTCACTATAAATATCTACTTACTGATTATTTTATGGATTTTTGTTTAAAGCTTCTAACTATTCTTATTAAGTGTGATAGTGATATTAAAATGTAAAAATATAATTTTGTAGAAGCAGAGAATAAAGATAATGGCTTTGGGTCCTTTTAATGTCATTTTATTTACTTCTCTCCTGGTTACTTATTTCTTTGGTTTACTTGAAAGATGCCAGCTCCTTCTTGGTTCCAAAGGAACAAGATGAATCACCCATGATTGGGGATGGAGAAGATTATTTCCTTTCTCTGTTTGGCGATTCAAAGAAACTTATAGCACACTCAAACTATACTCAGAAAACTTTAAAATACTTTTCTATGATTCTTGAAGAAGTTGGCCAATTTACCGCCAGGTACGTATTTTATTTGAACTACTTAATGTCTTCTGTCAGGGTAGGACCAATGAGTCAGCAGAAAATAAAGTTCTAATCTGTAGTTATATGCATTATTTTATCTAAACAATAATCAGTTCATTGAAATATAACTGTTTCATCTTCTGGGCAATTAAAATAAATTGATAAAATGGTCTAAAGAACCACACAAAAAATGTGAATTCTTCAAAGATGCCAGAGTAAACAGTGCTAAGTAATCTTTACTAATAGGGTCAACTCAATTATTCAAGACACTTTTTATTGTTGTTGAATTATTTAGATGGATCTAATATATGTGTTTTCTTCTAGTAGCTCTTGAGTTCAAGACAGAAGGAGAGAGATAAATTTTTACTTCATTGATCCATTTTTATGACTGTTAGTATCTATGTAAAAAGAAATTGATCAGGAAGAAAGTTGATATTAGGACTAAAATAAAAGAGTTATGATTTATTCATTTATATTAATATAACCCTGCCTTATTTATTACATGAACAATATGCTGAATTTGAAATGCTAGTAATAGGCATATGTTGATAGAAGTCACTAGATGGCTAAAAGAAATCAGAGTTGAGGGTCAGATATGAAGGAAATTTTCTCTCCCTTTATGCCATGTTTCCTAAAATCAATCACCCATGCCCTATTACAATTTAACAGTGGAGAATACTTAAGCATTTGCTCTACTGTCTAAAAACACCTCATCAGATCCTTCAGTACCTACTATGTTAAAATTATGAGCAGTTTAGAACAAAATAAAATGTTTAAAGCTTCTGTTAAAATACAATCCTATTAAAAATGGTGGTGTAGAAGCAAACTGTCTTCAGTCCCTATCCAGCCACCCCAGAAAACAAAAACAAATACACAGTGCCAAGATCATCATTATCATCAGCAGTATCTCAGAACTCAAATATGAGGATGAGAGAATTCCTGAGGCCACAGAGAAGTGAAAAACACTCATATCATAATTAAGCTCTCCAGAGGTCAAGGACAAAGAGAAGAACCTAAAAGCTGCAAGAGAAAAGAATATGTCTAGCAACAGACTTCTCAGTGGAAACCAGGTAGGTCAGGAGGGAATGAGACAATGTTTTTAATGTGTTAAAACCCTACTATCCAAGAATAGTGTATCCAACCAAGCTATATTTCAAATATGAAGAGATAAAATCTTTCCCAAACAAAAGCTAAGAGAATTCACCACCACCAGACCTATCTTATAAGAAATGCTAAAGAGAGTTCTTCAATCTGAAAGAGAAAAACACTAATGTTCAAAAAGAAAACACTTGAAAGTATAAAATCGCTGGTAAAATTAAGTACATGGAAAAACCCAGAATTGTAATTGTGGTATACAATCCACTCATTACTCTAGTGTGAATCCCAAAAGAAAAATCTGTCAAAAACAGTAATAGCTATAGTAATCTGCTAAAAGATAGGCTGTATAAAAATATGTAAATGGAGAAAACTAACAGTCAAAATATGGAAGGATGGAGTTCTAGTCTAGAGATTTTTTGTTTTGATTCTTTCTTTCTATTCTTTCCTTCGTGCTTTAAGTATCCATCTCTTTAAAATAACTTGTCATAGCTGTAAGATGTTTTTTGTAAACCTCGTGTAACCACAATGCAAAAATCTATAATAGATTCACAAAAATAAAATCAATGAATTAAAATATACTACCAAAGAAAATTACTTAACCACAAAAGAATATAGTAATAAAGGACAAAAGGAAGAGACGAGTTATAAAACAACCCCAAAACAAGAAATAAGTTCTTCTTATCAATAATAATACTGAATGTAAATGGACTCGATTCTCAAAAGGCATAGAGTGGCTTAGGGATAAGGAAACAAAATCCAGCTGTATGCTGCCTACAAGAAGCCCACTTCACCTACAAAGGCACACAGACTGAAAGTGAAGGGATGGAAAAACATATTCCATTCAACTGGAAACAAAAAAAGAGTAAGCTACTCATATCAGATAAAATAGACTACAAATCAATGACTATAAAAAGAGACAAATAAGGTCACTATATAATGATAAAAGGGTCAATTCAGCAAGAAGGTATAATAATTATAAATATCTGTGTATCCAACACCAAAGCTCCCAAGTATATAAAGCAAACATGAATAGATTTAAACAGATATAGACTGCAGTACAGCAGTAGGGCACTTTAACATCCTATTTTCAGTAATGGACAGATGAACCAGACAAATCACAAGGAAACAGAGTTAAATTGCACATTAGACCAACTGGGCCTGACATGTGCAGAACATTTCACCCAATTGTCGCAGAATATACATTCTTTTCATCAGCACATGGAACATTTTCCTGAATAGACTCTCTCTTAAGCCACAAAACAAATATCAAAAAAGTAAAAATTATGTCAAGTACTTTTGTGACCACATTCAAGTAATTATGTCAAGTACTTTTGTGACCAGAAATCAATAAGAGGAACCTAGGAAAATACACAAACACATGGAAATTAAGAAACACACTTCAGAGCAACCAATGGATCAGTGAGGAAATCGCGAAGAAAACTTAAAAATGTCTTGAAACAAATGCAAATGGAAACACAACATAACAAAATCTCTGGGATACAAAAAAAGCAGTACTAAAAGGGAAGTTTATAGCAATAAATACCTGTATCAAAAAAGTAGAAAAGCTTCAAGTAAACAATCTAACAATGCATGTCAAGGAACTAGGAAAGCAAGAAAAAAACAAACTGAAAATTAGTAGAAGAAAAGAATAAGATCAGAGAAAAATAAATGAAATTGAGACTAAAAAAAAATAGATCAACAAACAAAAAGTTGGTTTTTTTCCATGATGTTGAATCGTATCAAATACTTTTTATGTATCTAGTGAGATGATCATATGGTTTTCCTTTTTTAATGTTAAACACCCCTGTACTTTTACAACAAACATTTGGTCATAATGTTTATGTTTTAATATAGTTTGAATTCCATTTGTTAAAATAATGTTTCAAATTTTTGCCTCAATGTTTGTAAAGATTATTGGTCTGTAGTTTTCTTTTCCTGTAATGTCCTTGTCTCTTTTGGTATCAGGGTATGTCCACTCTTTATGAAATGAGATGGGATATAGTTTCTTCTTTATCCTTTTCTAGAAGAGATTGTGTAGAAGTAATTTTTTTTTCATAAATGTCTTATAGAACTTATTGGTGAAGCCATCTGGGCCTGGAATTTCTTTGTGGTAAAGTTTTAAAACTATAAATTGTTTTAAAATAGAATTAGGTTATTTTAATTATTTCTTCTTGAATAAGCTTGGGTAGTTTGTGTCTTTCAAGAAATTTGTCCATTTTTATCTAGGTTGTCAATTGTTTTTGCATAATGTCATTTGTAATATTCTCTTATTATCCTTTTAATAACTGTAGAATATTTATTGGCATCACCTTTCTCATTTCTCGTATGGTCATCTGTGTCTTCTCTTTTTCCTGATCGGTATCACTGGAGATTTAGTTTTATTGAGCTCAAAGAATATGTGTTTGGTTATATTTGTTTCCCCTAGTTTTTTTGTTTTTTATTTAATTGATTTTCATTTTGGGCTACATTCCCTTTCTTCTACTTTGGGCTTTACTTGATTTTTTTTCTACCCTAATTTTTTAAGGTGAAATTTGAGGTCATTGATTTGACACCTTCTTCTCTTCTGATACTACAGGAATTTGGTATTATAAATTTTCCTCTAGGTACAGCTTAGTGGCATCCCACAAATTTTAATATGTTGTATTTTTATTTTCATTCAGCTCAAAATACTTTCTAATTCTCATTTTCTTTTTGATCCTTGGGTAATTGAAAAGTGTGTTATTTAGTTTCAAAGTGTTTTACAGATTTTTCAGTTCCAGTGATTTTCCAGATATCTTCTTGTTATTGATTTCTAATTAAATTTCATTGTGGTCAAAGAACTTACTTTGTATGACTTGAATCCTTTTATATTTACTGAGACTTATTTTATAGCCAGGATATTAATTATTCTGGTAAATGTTCTAGGTGCATTTGAAAAGAATATATGTTCTACTGTTGTTTAGTAGAGTGTTTCATGTCAACCATGTCATGTTGGTTGATAGTGTTGTCTACTGTGTTTTTGCTGATTTTTTGACTACTTGTATCAATTATTGAGAGAGAGGTATTAGTATCTACTAAAGTGGTGGATTTGTTGATTTCTCCCTTGCAATTCAATCACTTTTGTTTCATGTATTCTAAAGCTTTGTTATTAGATGTAGAAACAGAAACATTTAGGAATGTTATATTCTTCTGATGAATTGATCCTTGTATCATTATGAAATGACTTTCTTTATCCTGGCAATATTCTTTGTTCTGAAATATATTTTGTCTGATGTTAATATAGCCACAGGAGCCTTCTTTTTACTGGTGTTAGCATGGTATATATTTTTCCATACTTTAACTTTTGAACTATTTGTGTCTTTATATTTAGAGTGCATGTCTTGTAGGTAGCATATAGTTGAGACTTGCTCTTTTAGCCAATCTGAAAAATGTCTTTTCATTGGGGCATTTAAACTATTTACATTTAAGGTTATCATTACTATGATTAGGTTAAGTCTACCATCTTGTTATTTGTTTTCTCTTTGTCCTAGTTTTTCTCATTTCTGCAATATTTTCAAGATCTTGCTCTACTACCTTTTGTCTAAATTGTTTCAATAAATTTTCTGTCATTCTTATATTTGTTCCTCTGCACAAATATGTCTCTTTTTCCCCCCCCATTCTGCTTTTAAGATGTTCTCATTATCATTGTTTTTGGG
>NW_022316147.1:0-7174 GCF_002776525.5 Piliocolobus tephrosceles
CCCAAAAACAATGATAATGAGAACATCTTAAAAGCAGAATGGGGGGGAAAAAGAGACATATTTGTGCAGAGGAACAAATATAAGAATGACAGAAAATTTATTGAAACAATTTAGACAAAAGGTAGTAGAGCAAGATCTTGAAAATATTGCAGAAATGAGAAAAACTAGGACAAAGAGAAAACAAATAACAAGATGGTAGACTTAACCTAATCATAGTAATGATAACCTTAAATGTAAATAGTTTAAATGCCCCAATGAAAAGACATTTTTCAGATTGGCTAAAAGAGCAAGTCTCAACTATATGCTACCTACAAGACATGCACTCTAAATATAAAGACACAAATAGTTCAAAAGTTAAAGTATGGAAAAATATATACCATGCTAACACCAGTAAAAAGAAGGCTCCTGTGGCTATATTAACATCAGACAAAATATATTTCAGAACAAAGAATATTGCCAGGATAAAGAAAGTCATTTCATAATGATACAAGGATCAATTCATCAGAAGAATATAACATTCCTAAATGTTTCTGTTTCTACATCTAATAACAAAGCTTTAGAATACATGAAACAAAAGTGATTGAATTGCAAGGGAGAAATCAACAAATCCACCACTTTAGTAGATACTAATACCTCTCTCTCAATAATTGATACAAGTAGTCAAAAAATCAGCAAAAACACAGTAGACAACACTATCAACCAACATGACATGGTTGACATGAAACACTCTACTAAACAACAGTAGAACATATATTCTTTTCAAATGCACCTAGAACATTTACCAGAATAATTAATATCCTGGCTATAAAATAAGTCTCAGTAAATATAAAAGGATTCAAGTCATACAAAGTAAGTTCTTTGACCACAATGAAATTTAATTAGAAATCAATAACAAGAAGATATCTGGAAAATCACTGGAACTGAAAAATCTGTAAAACACTTTGAAACTAAATAACACACTTTTCAATTACCCAAGGATCAAAAAGAAAATGAGAATTAGAAAGTATTTTGAGCTGAATGAAAATAAAAATACAACATATTAAAATTTGTGGGATGCCACTAAGCTGTACCTAGAGGAAAATTTATAATACCAAATTCCTGTAGTATCAGAAGAGAAGAAGGTGTCAAATCAATGACCTCAAATTTCACCTTAAAAAATTAGGGTAGAAAAAAAATCAAGTAAAGCCCAAAGTAGAAGAAAGGGAATGTAGCCCAAAATGAAAATCAATTAAATAAAAAACAAAAAAACTAGGGGAAACAAATATAACCAAACACATATTCTTTGAGCTCAATAAAACTAAATCTCCAGTGATACCGATCAGGAAAAAGAGAAGACACAGATGACCATACGAGAAATGAGAAAGGTGATGCCAATAAATATTCTACAGTTATTAAAAGGATAATAAGAGAATATTACAAATGACATTATGCAAAAACAATTGACAACCTAGATAAAAATGGACAAATTTCTTGAAAGACACAAACTACCCAAGCTTATTCAAGAAGAAATAATTAAAATAACCTAATTCTATTTTAAAACAATTTATAGTTTTAAAACTTTACCACAAAGAAATTCCAGGCCCAGATGGCTTCACCAATAAGTTCTATAAGACATTTATGAAAAAAAAATTACTTCTACACAATCTCTTCTAGAAAAGGATAAAGAAGAAACTATATCCCATCTCATTTCATAAAGAGTGGACATACCCTGATACCAAAAGAGACAAGGACATTACAGGAAAAGAAAACTACAGACCAATAATCTTTACAAACATTGAGGCAAAAATTTGAAACATTATTTTAACAAATGGAATTCAAACTATATTAAAACATAAACATTATGACCAAATGTTTGTTGTAAAAGTACAGGGGTGTTTAACATTAAAAAAGGAAAACCATATGATCATCTCACTAGATACATAAAAAGTATTTGATACGATTCAACATCATGGAAAAAAACCAACTTTTTGTTTGTTGATCTATTTTTTTTTAGTCTCAATTTCATTTATTTTTCTCTGATCTTATTCTTTTCTTCTACTAATTTTCAGTTTGTTTTTTTCTTGCTTTCCTAGTTCCTTGACATGCATTGTTAGATTGTTTACTTGAAGCTTTTCTACTTTTTTGATACAGGTATTTATTGCTATAAACTTCCCTTTTAGTACTGCTTTTTTTGTATCCCAGAGATTTTGTTATGTTGTGTTTCCATTTGCATTTGTTTCAAGACATTTTTAAGTTTTCTTCGCGATTTCCTCACTGATCCATTGGTTGCTCTGAAGTGTGTTTCTTAATTTCCATGTGTTTGTGTATTTTCCTAGGTTCCTCTTATTGATTTCTGGTCACAAAAGTACTTGACATAATTACTTGAATGTGGTCACAAAAGTACTTGACATAATTTTTACTTTTTTGATATTTGTTTTGTGGCTTAAGAGAGAGTCTATTCAGGAAAATGTTCCATGTGCTGATGAAAAGAATGTATATTCTGCGACAATTGGGTGAAATGTTCTGCACATGTCAGGCCCAGTTGGTCTAATGTGCAATTTAACTCTGTTTCCTTGTGATTTGTCTGGTTCATCTGTCCATTACTGAAAATAGGATGTTAAAGTGCCCTACTGCTGTACTGCAGTCTATATCTGTTTAAATCTATTCATGTTTGCTTTATATACTTGGGAGCTTTGGTGTTGGATACACAGATATTTATAATTATTATACCTTCTTGCTGAATTGACCCTTTTATCATTATATAGTGACCTTATTTGTCTCTTTTTATAGTCATTGATTTGTAGTCTATTTTATCTGATATGAGTAGCTTACTCTTTTTTTGTTTCCAGTTGAATGGAATATGTTTTTCCATCCCTTCACTTTCAGTCTGTGTGCCTTTGTAGGTGAAGTGGGCTTCTTGTAGGCAGCATACAGCTGGATTTTGTTTCCTTATCCCTAAGCCACTCTATGCCTTTTGAGAATCGAGTCCATTTACATTCAGTATTATTATTGATAAGAAGAACTTATTTCTTGTTTTGGGGTTGTTTTATAACTCGTCTCTTCCTTTTGTCCTTTATTACTATATTCTTTTGTGGTTAAGTAATTTTCTTTGGTAGTATATTTTAATTCATTGATTTTATTTTTGTGAATCTATTATAGATTTTTGCATTGTGGTTACACGAGGTTTACAAAAAACATCTTACAGCTATGACAAGTTATTTTAAAGAGATGGATACTTAAAGCACGAAGGAAAGAATAGAAAGAAAGAATCAAAACAAAAAATCTCTAGACTAGAACTCCATCCTTCCATATTTTGACTGTTAGTTTTCTCCATTTACATATTTTTATACAGCCTATCTTTTAGCAGATTACTATAGCTATTACTGTTTTTGACAGATTTTTCTTTTGGGATTCACACTAGAGTAATGAGTGGATTGTATACCACAATTACAATTCTGGGTTTTTCCATGTACTTAATTTTACCAGCGATTTTATACTTTCAAGTGTTTTCTTTTTGAACATTAGTGTTTTTCTCTTTCAGATTGAAGAACTCTCTTTAGCATTTCTTATAAGATAGGTCTGGTGGTGGTGAATTCTCTTAGCTTTTGTTTGGGAAAGATTTTATCTCTTCATATTTGAAATATAGCTTGGTTGGATACACTATTCTTGGATAGTAGGGTTTTAACACATTAAAAACATTGTCTCATTCCCTCCTGACCTACCTGGTTTCCACTGAGAAGTCTGTTGCTAGACATATTCTTTTCTCTTGCAGCTTTTAGGTTCTTCTCTTTGTCCTTGACCTCTGGAGAGCTTAATTATGATATGAGTGTTTTTCACTTCTCTGTGGCCTCAGGAATTCTCTCATCCTCATATTTGAGTTCTGAGATACTGCTGATGATAATGATGATCTTGGCACTGTGTATTTGTTTTTGTTTTCTGGGGTGGCTGGATAGGGACTGAAGACAGTTTGCTTCTACACCACCATTTTTAATAGGATTGTATTTTAACAGAAGCTTTAAACATTTTATTTTGTTCTAAACTGCTCATAATTTTAACATAGTAGGTACTGAAGGATCTGATGAGGTGTTTTTAGACAGTAGAGCAAATGCTTAAGTATTCTCCACTGTTAAATTGTAATAGGGCATGGGTGATTGATTTTAGGAAACATGGCATAAAGGGAGAGAAAATTTCCTTCATATCTGACCCTCAACTCTGATTTCTTTTAGCCATCTAGTGACTTCTATCAACATATGCCTATTACTAGCATTTCAAATTCAGCATATTGTTCATGTAATAAATAAGGCAGGGTTATATTAATATAAATGAATAAATCATAACTCTTTTATTTTAGTCCTAATATCAACTTTCTTCCTGATCAATTTCTTTTTACATAGATACTAACAGTCATAAAAATGGATCAATGAAGTAAAAATTTATCTCTCTCCTTCTGTCTTGAACTCAAGAGCTACTAGAAGAAAACACATATATTAGATCCATCTAAATAATTCAACAACAATAAAAAGTGTCTTGAATAATTGAGTTGACCCTATTAGTAAAGATTACTTAGCACTGTTTACTCTGGCATCTTTGAAGAATTCACATTTTTTGTGTGGTTCTTTAGACCATTTTATCAATTTATTTTAATTGCCCAGAAGATGAAACAGTTATATTTCAATGAACTGATTATTGTTTAGATAAAATAATGCATATAACTACAGATTAGAACTTTATTTTCTGCTGACTCATTGGTCCTACCCTGACAGAAGACATTAAGTAGTTCAAATAAAATACGTACCTGGCGGTAAATTGGCCAACTTCTTCAAGAATCATAGAAAAGTATTTTAAAGTTTTCTGAGTATAGTTTGAGTGTGCTATAAGTTTCTTTGAATCGCCAAACAGAGAAAGGAAATAATCTTCTCCATCCCCAATCATGGGTGATTCATCTTGTTCCTTTGGAACCAAGAAGGAGCTGGCATCTTTCAAGTAAACCAAAGAAATAAGTAACCAGGAGAGAAGTAAATAAAATGACATTAAAAGGACCCAAAGCCATTATCTTTATTCTCTGCTTCTACAAAATTATATTTTTACATTTTAATATCACTATCACACTTAATAAGAATAGTTAGAAGCTTTAAACAAAAATCCATAAAATAATCAGTAAGTAGATATTTATAGTGACATCTTCAATTCCTAGAGATTATTTCAGTTATCTTAAACAATAAATTATATCATTAGTATAATGACTATTTAACTGATTATTTAGTTGTACTAGAAGCATCATCAATTTTTAAATAGGAAAAACATTTGATTCTATCAAATGTAGATATGTAGCCTTATTCTACTTCATGTATGCTAAAATTCCCAAATGACCACCCATAAATTAAAACCTCATATGAATCCTTTCCTACAATGGTTAGTACTTTTGTCAGGTAAAGACATAAACTTTCTCTATTTAATTAAAATACTTTATTAGAAAGATAAAGTAATGCTTAATCAGATTCTAGTGTCCTATTCGAAGTTTGCTCTTTTAAATCCTCACTACTTTGATTCAAATACAAAATAGGGAAGATGGCCAATTAGGAACAGCTCCAGTCTCCATCTCCCAGCGCAAGTGACACAGAAGACAGGTGATTTCTGCATTTTCAACTGAGGTACTGGGGTCATCTCACTCGGGAGTGCCGGACAATCGGTGCTGGTCAGCTGCTGCAGCCTGACCAGCGAGAGCTGAAGCAGGGCGAGGCATCGCCTCACCTAGGAAGCGCAAGGGGGAAGGGAGTCCCTTTTCCTAGCCAGGGGAACTGAGACACACAACACCTGGAAAATCAGGTAACTCCCACCCCAATACTGCGCGGTAAGCACACCGGCACACCAGGAGAATATACCCCACACCTGGCCGGGAGGGTCCCACGCCCACGGAGCCTCCCTCCTTGCTAACACAGCAGTCTGCGGCAATCTAACCGCAAGGCAGCAGCGAGGCTGGGGGAGGGGCGCCCGCCATCGCTGAGGCTTAAGTAGGTAAACAAAGCCGCTGGGAAGCTCGAACTGGATGGAGCTCACAGCAGCTCAAGGAAACCTGCCTGTCTCTGTAGACTCCGCCTCTGGGGACAGGGCACAACTAAAAAATAACAGGGGAAGCAGCAGAGGCCAGTGCAGACGCGAACGACTCTGTCTGACAGCTTTGAAGAGAGCAGTGGATCTCCCAACATGGAGGTAGAGATCTGAGAAGGGGCAGGCTGCCTGCTCAAGTGGGTCCCTGACCCCTGAGTAGCCTAACTGGGAGACATCCCCCACTAGGGGCAGTCTGACACCCCACACCTCACAGGGTGGAGTACACCCCTGAGAGGAAGCTTCCAAAGCAAGGATCAGACAGGTGCACTCGCTGTTCAGCAATATTCTATCTTCTGCAACCTCTGCTGCTGATACCCAGACAAACAGGGTCTGGAGTGGACCTCAAGCACTCTCCAACAGACCTATAGCTGAGGGTCCTGACTGTCAGAAGGAAAACTATCAAACAGGAAGGACACCTATACCAAAACCCCATCAGTACATCACCATCATCAAAGACCAGAGACAGATAAAACCACAAAGATGGGGAAAAAGCAGGGCAGAAAAGCTGGAAATTCAAAAAATAAGAGCGCATCTCCCCCTGCAAAGGAGCACAGCCCATCGCCAGCAACGGATCAAAGTTGGTCAGAGAATGACTTTGACGAGATGAGAGAAGAAGGCTTCAGTCCATCAAACTTCTCAGAGCTAAAGGAGGAATTACGTACCCAGCGCAAAGAAACTAAAAATCTTGAAAAAAGAGTGGAAGAATTGACAGCTAGACTAATTAATGCAGAGAAGGTCATAAACGAAATGACAGAGATGAAAACCATAACATGAGAAATACGTGACAAATGCACAAGCTTCAGTAACCAACTCGATCAACTGGAAGAAAGAGTATCAGCAATTGAGGATCAAATGAATGAAATGAAGCGAGAAGAGAAACCAAAAGAAAAAAGAAGAAAAAGAAATGAACAAAGCCTGCAAGAGGTATGGGATTATGTAAAAAGACCAAATCTACGTCTGATTGGGGTGCCTGAAAGTGAGGGGGAAAATGGAACCAAATTGGAAAACACTCTACAGGATATCATCCAGGAGAACTTCCCCAACCTAGCAGGGCAGGCCAACATTCAAATTCAGGAAATACAGAGAA
>NW_022316148.1:0-7175 GCF_002776525.5 Piliocolobus tephrosceles
CCCAAAAACAATGATAATGAGAACATCTTAAAAGCAGAATGGGGGGGGAAAAAGAGACATATTTGTGCAGAGGAACAAATATAAGAATGACAGAAAATTTATTGAAACAATTTAGACAAAAGGTAGTAGAGCAAGATCTTGAAAATATTGCAGAAATGAGAAAAACTAGGACAAAGAGAAAACAAATAACAAGATGGTAGACTTAACCTAATCATAGTAATGATAACCTTAAATGTAAATAGTTTAAATGCCCCAATGAAAAGACATTTTTCAGATTGGCTAAAAGAGCAAGTCTCAACTATATGCTACCTACAAGACATGCACTCTAAATATAAAGACACAAATAGTTCAAAAGTTAAAGTATGGAAAAATATATACCATGCTAACACCAGTAAAAAGAAGGCTCCTGTGGCTATATTAACATCAGACAAAATATATTTCAGAACAAAGAATATTGCCAGGATAAAGAAAGTCATTTCATAATGATACAAGGATCAATTCATCAGAAGAATATAACATTCCTAAATGTTTCTGTTTCTACATCTAATAACAAAGCTTTAGAATACATGAAACAAAAGTGATTGAATTGCAAGGGAGAAATCAACAAATCCACCACTTTAGTAGATACTAATACCTCTCTCTCAATAATTGATACAAGTAGTCAAAAAATCAGCAAAAACACAGTAGACAACACTATCAACCAACATGACATGGTTGACATGAAACACTCTACTAAACAACAGTAGAACATATATTCTTTTCAAATGCACCTAGAACATTTACCAGAATAATTAATATCCTGGCTATAAAATAAGTCTCAGTAAATATAAAAGGATTCAAGTCATACAAAGTAAGTTCTTTGACCACAATGAAATTTAATTAGAAATCAATAACAAGAAGATATCTGGAAAATCACTGGAACTGAAAAATCTGTAAAACACTTTGAAACTAAATAACACACTTTTCAATTACCCAAGGATCAAAAAGAAAATGAGAATTAGAAAGTATTTTGAGCTGAATGAAAATAAAAATACAACATATTAAAATTTGTGGGATGCCACTAAGCTGTACCTAGAGGAAAATTTATAATACCAAATTCCTGTAGTATCAGAAGAGAAGAAGGTGTCAAATCAATGACCTCAAATTTCACCTTAAAAAATTAGGGTAGAAAAAAAATCAAGTAAAGCCCAAAGTAGAAGAAAGGGAATGTAGCCCAAAATGAAAATCAATTAAATAAAAAACAAAAAAACTAGGGGAAACAAATATAACCAAACACATATTCTTTGAGCTCAATAAAACTAAATCTCCAGTGATACCGATCAGGAAAAAGAGAAGACACAGATGACCATACGAGAAATGAGAAAGGTGATGCCAATAAATATTCTACAGTTATTAAAAGGATAATAAGAGAATATTACAAATGACATTATGCAAAAACAATTGACAACCTAGATAAAAATGGACAAATTTCTTGAAAGACACAAACTACCCAAGCTTATTCAAGAAGAAATAATTAAAATAACCTAATTCTATTTTAAAACAATTTATAGTTTTAAAACTTTACCACAAAGAAATTCCAGGCCCAGATGGCTTCACCAATAAGTTCTATAAGACATTTATGAAAAAAAAATTACTTCTACACAATCTCTTCTAGAAAAGGATAAAGAAGAAACTATATCCCATCTCATTTCATAAAGAGTGGACATACCCTGATACCAAAAGAGACAAGGACATTACAGGAAAAGAAAACTACAGACCAATAATCTTTACAAACATTGAGGCAAAAATTTGAAACATTATTTTAACAAATGGAATTCAAACTATATTAAAACATAAACATTATGACCAAATGTTTGTTGTAAAAGTACAGGGGTGTTTAACATTAAAAAAGGAAAACCATATGATCATCTCACTAGATACATAAAAAGTATTTGATACGATTCAACATCATGGAAAAAAACCAACTTTTTGTTTGTTGATCTATTTTTTTTTAGTCTCAATTTCATTTATTTTTCTCTGATCTTATTCTTTTCTTCTACTAATTTTCAGTTTGTTTTTTTCTTGCTTTCCTAGTTCCTTGACATGCATTGTTAGATTGTTTACTTGAAGCTTTTCTACTTTTTTGATACAGGTATTTATTGCTATAAACTTCCCTTTTAGTACTGCTTTTTTTGTATCCCAGAGATTTTGTTATGTTGTGTTTCCATTTGCATTTGTTTCAAGACATTTTTAAGTTTTCTTCGCGATTTCCTCACTGATCCATTGGTTGCTCTGAAGTGTGTTTCTTAATTTCCATGTGTTTGTGTATTTTCCTAGGTTCCTCTTATTGATTTCTGGTCACAAAAGTACTTGACATAATTACTTGAATGTGGTCACAAAAGTACTTGACATAATTTTTACTTTTTTGATATTTGTTTTGTGGCTTAAGAGAGAGTCTATTCAGGAAAATGTTCCATGTGCTGATGAAAAGAATGTATATTCTGCGACAATTGGGTGAAATGTTCTGCACATGTCAGGCCCAGTTGGTCTAATGTGCAATTTAACTCTGTTTCCTTGTGATTTGTCTGGTTCATCTGTCCATTACTGAAAATAGGATGTTAAAGTGCCCTACTGCTGTACTGCAGTCTATATCTGTTTAAATCTATTCATGTTTGCTTTATATACTTGGGAGCTTTGGTGTTGGATACACAGATATTTATAATTATTATACCTTCTTGCTGAATTGACCCTTTTATCATTATATAGTGACCTTATTTGTCTCTTTTTATAGTCATTGATTTGTAGTCTATTTTATCTGATATGAGTAGCTTACTCTTTTTTTGTTTCCAGTTGAATGGAATATGTTTTTCCATCCCTTCACTTTCAGTCTGTGTGCCTTTGTAGGTGAAGTGGGCTTCTTGTAGGCAGCATACAGCTGGATTTTGTTTCCTTATCCCTAAGCCACTCTATGCCTTTTGAGAATCGAGTCCATTTACATTCAGTATTATTATTGATAAGAAGAACTTATTTCTTGTTTTGGGGTTGTTTTATAACTCGTCTCTTCCTTTTGTCCTTTATTACTATATTCTTTTGTGGTTAAGTAATTTTCTTTGGTAGTATATTTTAATTCATTGATTTTATTTTTGTGAATCTATTATAGATTTTTGCATTGTGGTTACACGAGGTTTACAAAAAACATCTTACAGCTATGACAAGTTATTTTAAAGAGATGGATACTTAAAGCACGAAGGAAAGAATAGAAAGAAAGAATCAAAACAAAAAATCTCTAGACTAGAACTCCATCCTTCCATATTTTGACTGTTAGTTTTCTCCATTTACATATTTTTATACAGCCTATCTTTTAGCAGATTACTATAGCTATTACTGTTTTTGACAGATTTTTCTTTTGGGATTCACACTAGAGTAATGAGTGGATTGTATACCACAATTACAATTCTGGGTTTTTCCATGTACTTAATTTTACCAGCGATTTTATACTTTCAAGTGTTTTCTTTTTGAACATTAGTGTTTTTCTCTTTCAGATTGAAGAACTCTCTTTAGCATTTCTTATAAGATAGGTCTGGTGGTGGTGAATTCTCTTAGCTTTTGTTTGGGAAAGATTTTATCTCTTCATATTTGAAATATAGCTTGGTTGGATACACTATTCTTGGATAGTAGGGTTTTAACACATTAAAAACATTGTCTCATTCCCTCCTGACCTACCTGGTTTCCACTGAGAAGTCTGTTGCTAGACATATTCTTTTCTCTTGCAGCTTTTAGGTTCTTCTCTTTGTCCTTGACCTCTGGAGAGCTTAATTATGATATGAGTGTTTTTCACTTCTCTGTGGCCTCAGGAATTCTCTCATCCTCATATTTGAGTTCTGAGATACTGCTGATGATAATGATGATCTTGGCACTGTGTATTTGTTTTTGTTTTCTGGGGTGGCTGGATAGGGACTGAAGACAGTTTGCTTCTACACCACCATTTTTAATAGGATTGTATTTTAACAGAAGCTTTAAACATTTTATTTTGTTCTAAACTGCTCATAATTTTAACATAGTAGGTACTGAAGGATCTGATGAGGTGTTTTTAGACAGTAGAGCAAATGCTTAAGTATTCTCCACTGTTAAATTGTAATAGGGCATGGGTGATTGATTTTAGGAAACATGGCATAAAGGGAGAGAAAATTTCCTTCATATCTGACCCTCAACTCTGATTTCTTTTAGCCATCTAGTGACTTCTATCAACATATGCCTATTACTAGCATTTCAAATTCAGCATATTGTTCATGTAATAAATAAGGCAGGGTTATATTAATATAAATGAATAAATCATAACTCTTTTATTTTAGTCCTAATATCAACTTTCTTCCTGATCAATTTCTTTTTACATAGATACTAACAGTCATAAAAATGGATCAATGAAGTAAAAATTTATCTCTCTCCTTCTGTCTTGAACTCAAGAGCTACTAGAAGAAAACACATATATTAGATCCATCTAAATAATTCAACAACAATAAAAAGTGTCTTGAATAATTGAGTTGACCCTATTAGTAAAGATTACTTAGCACTGTTTACTCTGGCATCTTTGAAGAATTCACATTTTTTGTGTGGTTCTTTAGACCATTTTATCAATTTATTTTAATTGCCCAGAAGATGAAACAGTTATATTTCAATGAACTGATTATTGTTTAGATAAAATAATGCATATAACTACAGATTAGAACTTTATTTTCTGCTGACTCATTGGTCCTACCCTGACAGAAGACATTAAGTAGTTCAAATAAAATACGTACCTGGCGGTAAATTGGCCAACTTCTTCAAGAATCATAGAAAAGTATTTTAAAGTTTTCTGAGTATAGTTTGAGTGTGCTATAAGTTTCTTTGAATCGCCAAACAGAGAAAGGAAATAATCTTCTCCATCCCCAATCATGGGTGATTCATCTTGTTCCTTTGGAACCAAGAAGGAGCTGGCATCTTTCAAGTAAACCAAAGAAATAAGTAACCAGGAGAGAAGTAAATAAAATGACATTAAAAGGACCCAAAGCCATTATCTTTATTCTCTGCTTCTACAAAATTATATTTTTACATTTTAATATCACTATCACACTTAATAAGAATAGTTAGAAGCTTTAAACAAAAATCCATAAAATAATCAGTAAGTAGATATTTATAGTGACATCTTCAATTCCTAGAGATTATTTCAGTTATCTTAAACAATAAATTATATCATTAGTATAATGACTATTTAACTGATTATTTAGTTGTACTAGAAGCATCATCAATTTTTAAATAGGAAAAACATTTGATTCTATCAAATGTAGATATGTAGCCTTATTCTACTTCATGTATGCTAAAATTCCCAAATGACCACCCATAAATTAAAACCTCATATGAATCCTTTCCTACAATGGTTAGTACTTTTGTCAGGTAAAGACATAAACTTTCTCTATTTAATTAAAATACTTTATTAGAAAGATAAAGTAATGCTTAATCAGATTCTAGTGTCCTATTCGAAGTTTGCTCTTTTAAATCCTCACTACTTTGATTCAAATACAAAATAGGGAAGATGGCCAATTAGGAACAGCTCCAGTCTCCATCTCCCAGCGCAAGTGACACAGAAGACAGGTGATTTCTGCATTTTCAACTGAGGTACTGGGGTCATCTCACTCGGGAGTGCCGGACAATCGGTGCTGGTCAGCTGCTGCAGCCTGACCAGCGAGAGCTGAAGCAGGGCGAGGCATCGCCTCACCTAGGAAGCGCAAGGGGGAAGGGAGTCCCTTTTCCTAGCCAGGGGAACTGAGACACACAACACCTGGAAAATCAGGTAACTCCCACCCCAATACTGCGCGGTAAGCACACCGGCACACCAGGAGAATATACCCCACACCTGGCCGGGAGGGTCCCACGCCCACGGAGCCTCCCTCCTTGCTAACACAGCAGTCTGCGGCAATCTAACCGCAAGGCAGCAGCGAGGCTGGGGGAGGGGCGCCCGCCATCGCTGAGGCTTAAGTAGGTAAACAAAGCCGCTGGGAAGCTCGAACTGGATGGAGCTCACAGCAGCTCAAGGAAACCTGCCTGTCTCTGTAGACTCCGCCTCTGGGGACAGGGCACAACTAAAAAATAACAGGGGAAGCAGCAGAGGCCAGTGCAGACGCGAACGACTCTGTCTGACAGCTTTGAAGAGAGCAGTGGATCTCCCAACATGGAGGTAGAGATCTGAGAAGGGGCAGGCTGCCTGCTCAAGTGGGTCCCTGACCCCTGAGTAGCCTAACTGGGAGACATCCCCCACTAGGGGCAGTCTGACACCCCACACCTCACAGGGTGGAGTACACCCCTGAGAGGAAGCTTCCAAAGCAAGGATCAGACAGGTGCACTCGCTGTTCAGCAATATTCTATCTTCTGCAACCTCTGCTGCTGATACCCAGACAAACAGGGTCTGGAGTGGACCTCAAGCACTCTCCAACAGACCTATAGCTGAGGGTCCTGACTGTCAGAAGGAAAACTATCAAACAGGAAGGACACCTATACCAAAACCCCATCAGTACATCACCATCATCAAAGACCAGAGACAGATAAAACCACAAAGATGGGGAAAAAGCAGGGCAGAAAAGCTGGAAATTCAAAAAATAAGAGCGCATCTCCCCCTGCAAAGGAGCACAGCCCATCGCCAGCAACGGATCAAAGTTGGTCAGAGAATGACTTTGACGAGATGAGAGAAGAAGGCTTCAGTCCATCAAACTTCTCAGAGCTAAAGGAGGAATTACGTACCCAGCGCAAAGAAACTAAAAATCTTGAAAAAAGAGTGGAAGAATTGACAGCTAGACTAATTAATGCAGAGAAGGTCATAAACGAAATGACAGAGATGAAAACCATAACATGAGAAATACGTGACAAATGCACAAGCTTCAGTAACCAACTCGATCAACTGGAAGAAAGAGTATCAGCAATTGAGGATCAAATGAATGAAATGAAGCGAGAAGAGAAACCAAAAGAAAAAAGAAGAAAAAGAAATGAACAAAGCCTGCAAGAGGTATGGGATTATGTAAAAAGACCAAATCTACGTCTGATTGGGGTGCCTGAAAGTGAGGGGGAAAATGGAACCAAATTGGAAAACACTCTACAGGATATCATCCAGGAGAACTTCCCCAACCTAGCAGGGCAGGCCAACATTCAAATTCAGGAAATACAGAGAA
>NW_022316149.1:0-2400 GCF_002776525.5 Piliocolobus tephrosceles
TGCTGGGAGCGACTTTTCTAGGAGTGGAAGGGCAATAGGCGGGGCACGGGCATGTCGGGGGAGGGGGGGCTCCGCAGGTGCCACCAGGTAAATCTTGGTCTCCTCGGATTGACATCACCTGGTGCATGCCTGATTAATCTGCACCTTCCCGGGCGTCAGCTGCATTCTCGCACACACGGGAAGAGTTGGTGGTGAAGAAGAACCCGGAAGTGCACCATCCTGCCTCTGTTCGTCCAAACAGTCCAACCTTTTATTGATAATAGTGATAAAGGGGCGCCGTGGTCTGTCTGGCTACTTCCTGCTGTTAAGGGGCGTCATTAAGGTCGGGGCCCATGGTTGGTATTTGGACGTATGGATGAAGAATAAAATAAGGCACAGTATTAGTATAGGAATGAGGAATGAAAGCATTTGTTGGAATATGGGCAAAACCCAGAAGGAAGGTCCCGGCAAGGTTGGGGAGTATGAGATAGTTAAGAAAATTTAGTAAGTTTGAGGCAAGTGGGGGAAAGCCAAACTGATTTCCACTGATTGCTTTCAGTAGGGCCCTTTTTAGTTGGGAATGAGGAACCAGTGCGCACAGTAGTTGCTGGCCAGGCAGCAATTAAGGAGTGGAGTTTTTCGTGGAGTGGATGGCTTTCCGCTCACTCCTACTACAGGGATATTGGATGGAAGACTAGGTCCAGAGAAGGACGGCAAAACAGAATAGGTAGCCTCGCTGTTGATTAAAAAATTAATTGTCTTACCCGCTACCAGGAGAGTTACCCGCGGCTCGGCGAGGGTGATGGGGGTCCCCGAGTCTCGGCACCTTGAGTTGTCCTTGTCCAGATGTAGGAGCTGGAAGGAGCTCCCAGGATCCTGGGAAAGGGGGCCACGTGGAGACACAGCACCTGTTCTCAGGGTGGGGCAATCAGACTTCCAGTGTCCTCCCTGCTGGCAAGCAGGGCAGGGGGTTGCTGGTGGACGAGGGTTAGGACATTCACTGGCCTAATGTCCTGATGCCTTGCACTTATAGCAAGGCTGCGTTGGGGCTCGGGGACCCTGTGGACACCTGTTGGCATAGTGTCCTGCCTTGCCGCGCTTATAGCAAGCTCCTTTCGTGGCCTTGGAGTCTGTGGGGTGTGTGCTCTCTGGCCTGGGGTTATGACTGGGCTGTAAAGCCGCTGCTAGGAGCTGAACCTTCTGTTCAAGGAGAGCTTGCCGTCTCCTCTCTGGAGTTATAGACCTTAAAAGCTAATTTAACTAGGTCTTGTATTGGTGCCTGAGGACCATCCTCTACCTTTTGAAGTTTTTTTTTTTTTTTTACGAATGTCAAGAGCTGATTGAGAAATGAAATAAGATGCCAAAATGGTGGCCCCTGTGGGGGAGGCCAGATCTAACCGGGAATATTGGGTTAGAACGTCAGTCAGTTTAGGGTAGAGGTTAGGATAACCTGGAGGTCATGCCAAGTCATAGGCCTGACAAAGGTGTCTAAATTCCTTTATGTATATGGTAGGATTAGCTGAAAAATCACCTAAATGCTTCTCAATATTGGAAAGATCGGCCAATGAAAAAGGGACATGTACTCTGACTACCCCCTCCGCCCCAGCCACCTCTCGCAAAGGTGCTAACACTGTAGGAGGGTGTGGGCAGAGATAGGGGACTCAAGACAGCCAGTTGGGGGCCCCAAAGGAGGCATGGGACCGAGTGGATTACTAGTAGATAAGGAGGAGGAAGGAGGAGTCTGGGCAGGAAGGGAGGGGGTGGAGAGAAGGAGGAGTATAGGGACGAGAGCTTAAGGCCCAAAAGCCTTGTACGTAATTAATTTCGGACCACTTGCCTAGCCGCTGGCAGAAATTGCTGAGGTCCATCACGCCACAGTGGAAAGGAAAATTAACTGCTTCCTCCTAAGGTCTTGTTCAAGCTGTAAGGTTTTTACATTGGCTAGGAGGCACCCTAAGGGGGTGCTCTTTAGAAATTTGGACTGGGGGTTTCCCAGTTGTTTCTTCTTTACCGACACAGTGGACACAATGGAAATAGAAGTGGATCTCTGCCTGGCTTCAAAGCGTCCTTTGGAACCAGCAGAGACAGACTGGAGGCTCATGGAGCCAAAGTGGAGATTACCTTCAGGTGGACGTCTTCGTCCTGAACGGGTCTCCCAAGCCACTTGGTGGCTCAAAATGGACCTCGGACCTGCGCAGGATTTTGGACGAGGGAGGTAAAGAGAAGACAAGGGCACTTACCCCAGAGAGGCCGTGAGAGCGAGGGAAGCGGGTCTCAGGTCCTGGTCCGTCTGCGGTGTGGAAGCAGGAGGAGGTTCCTCAATCCCTAGAGGCCTGAGGAGGGGTCTCCTCCCGGGTCTTCGGCACCAACCAACTGATTTGTTTTTCTAAGACCACCAGAGTGGGCACAAAAGAACCAGCG
>NW_022316150.1:0-2400 GCF_002776525.5 Piliocolobus tephrosceles
CGCTGGTTCTTTTGTGCCCACTCTGGTGGTCTTAGAAAAACAAATCAGTTGGTTGGTGCCGAAGACCCGGGAGGAGACCCCTCCTCAGGCCTCTAGGGATTGAGGAACCTCCTCCTGCTTCCACACCGCAGACGGACCAGGACCTGAGACCCGCTTCCCTCGCTCTCACGGCCTCTCTGGGGTAAGTGCCCTTGTCTTCTCTTTACCTCCCTCGTCCAAAATCCTGCGCAGGTCCGAGGTCCATTTTGAGCCACCAAGTGGCTTGGGAGACCCGTTCAGGACGAAGACGTCCACCTGAAGGTAATCTCCACTTTGGCTCCATGAGCCTCCAGTCTGTCTCTGCTGGTTCCAAAGGACGCTTTGAAGCCAGGCAGAGATCCACTTCTATTTCCATTGTGTCCACTGTGTCGGTAAAGAAGAAACAACTGGGAAACCCCCAGTCCAAATTTCTAAAGAGCACCCCCTTAGGGTGCCTCCTAGCCAATGTAAAAACCTTACAGCTTGAACAAGACCTTAGGAGGAAGCAGTTAATTTTCCTTTCCACTGTGGCGTGATGGACCTCAGCAATTTCTGCCAGCGGCTAGGCAAGTGGTCCGAAATTAATTACGTACAAGGCTTTTGGGCCTTAAGCTCTCGTCCCTATACTCCTCCTTCTCTCCACCCCCTCCCTTCCTGCCCAGACTCCTCCTTCCTCCTCCTTATCTACTAGTAATCCACTCGGTCCCATGCCTCCTTTGGGGCCCCCAACTGGCTGTCTTGAGTCCCCTATCTCTGCCCACACCCTCCTACAGTGTTAGCACCTTTGCGAGAGGTGGCTGGGGCGGAGGGGGTAGTCAGAGTACATGTCCCTTTTTCATTGGCCGATCTTTCCAATATTGAGAAGCATTTAGGTGATTTTTCAGCTAATCCTACCATATACATAAAGGAATTTAGACACCTTTGTCAGGCCTATGACTTGGCATGACCTCCAGGTTATCCTAACCTCTACCCTAAACTGACTGACGTTCTAACCCAATATTCCCGGTTAGATCTGGCCTCCCCCACAGGGGCCACCATTTTGGCATCTTATTTCATTTCTCAATCAGCTCTTGACATTCGTAAAAAAAAAAAAAAAACTTCAAAAGGTAGAGGATGGTCCTCAGGCACCAATACAAGACCTAGTTAAATTAGCTTTTAAGGTCTATAACTCCAGAGAGGAGACGGCAAGCTCTCCTTGAACAGAAGGTTCAGCTCCTAGCAGCGGCTTTACAGCCCAGTCATAACCCCAGGCCAGAGAGCACACACCCCACAGACTCCAAGGCCACGAAAGGAGCTTGCTATAAGCGCGGCAAGGCAGGACACTATGCCAACAGGTGTCCACAGGGTCCCCGAGCCCCAACGCAGCCTTGCTATAAGTGCAAGGCATCAGGACATTAGGCCAGTGAATGTCCTAACCCTCGTCCACCAGCAACCCCCTGCCCTGCTTGCCAGCAGGGAGGACACTGGAAGTCTGATTGCCCCACCCTGAGAACAGGTGCTGTGTCTCCACGTGGCCCCCTTTCCCAGGATCCTGGGAGCTCCTTCCAGCTCCTACATCTGGACAAGGACAACTCAAGGTGCCGAGACTCGGGGACCCCCATCACCCTCGCCGAGCCGCGGGTAACTCTCCTGGTAGCGGGTAAGACAATTAATTTTTTAATCAACAGCGAGGCTACCTATTCTGTTTTGCCGTCCTTCTCTGGACCTAGTCTTCCATCCAATATCCCTGTAGTAGGAGTGAGCGGAAAGCCATCCACTCCACGAAAAACTCCACTCCTTAATTGCTGCCTGGCCAGCAACTACTGTGCGCACTGGTTCCTCATTCCCAACTAAAAAGGGCCCTACTGAAAGCAATCAGTGGAAATCAGTTTGGCTTTCCCCCACTTGCCTCAAACTTACTAAATTTTCTTAACTATCTCATACTCCCCAACCTTGCCGGGACCTTCCTTCTGGGTTTTGCCCATATTCCAACAAATGCTTTCATTCCTCATTCCTATACTAATACTGTGCCTTATTTTATTCTTCATCCATACGTCCAAATACCAACCATGGGCCCCGACCTTAATGACGCCCCTTAACAGCAGGAAGTAGCCAGACAGACCACGGCGCCCCTTTATCACTATTATCAATAAAAGGTTGGACTGTTTGGACGAACAGAGGCAGGATGGTGCACTTCCGGGTTCTTCTTCACCACCAACTCTTCCCGTGTGTGCGAGAATGCAGCTGACGCCCGGGAAGGTGCAGATTAATCAGGCATGCACCAGGTGATGTCAATCCGAGGAGACCAAGATTTACCTGGTGGCACCTGCGGAGCCCCCCCTCCCCCGACATGCCCGTGCCCCGCCTATTGCCCTTCCACTCCTAGAAAAGTCGCTCCCAGCA
>NW_022316151.1:0-577 GCF_002776525.5 Piliocolobus tephrosceles
TCTGGCTTATTTTACTTAAGAGATGAATGAATAAAAAATATGTAGTATACATAAACAATGAAATACTCTTCAGCCATAAAAAGGAATGAATTCCTGTTATTTGTAACAACATACATGAACCTGGAGGACATTATTGTAAATGAAATATACCTGGCACAGAAAGACAAATACTGCATGTTTTCACTCATATACAGAATTTTAAAACACTGATCCCACTCCTTCTTTATTAATACTGAGTAAGACCTTTTCTGTCACCTATTCTCTAGCAGTTAGCCATGCTTTCATGGGACCTGTCTCAATTGATATGTATCTACTGTAATATTTACACAGCTGTATTCCTGTCCTGTTCCTGAGACTTTCAAAAGCAGGCTCAAGCCCGGGCGTGGTGGCTCAAGCCTGTAATCCCAGCACTTTGGGAGGCCGAGACAGGCGGATCACGAGGTCAGGAGATCGAGACCATCCTGGGTAACATAGTGAAACCCCGTCTCTACTAAAAAATACAAAAAACGAGCAGGGCGAGGTGGCGGGCGCCTGTAGTCCCAGCTACTCGGGAGGCTGAGGCAGGAGAATGGCGTAA
>NW_022316151.1:677-2694 GCF_002776525.5 Piliocolobus tephrosceles
AAAAAAAAAAAAAAAAGCAGGATCAAGTTTAATTTACACTTGAATATGGGTACCTGACTAATGCCTGGTGCTCAATTAATTAATGTTGGTTGAAGAAGTAAAAGAAGGAGCATAGGGGATGTTAGACTTCTGTGGTTATAAAATGATGAATGAAGTTAATTAGGAAGAGTTTTCTCAAAAACTGTAAATAAAAATCTAGCTCAAAAACATTTTAAGGAAAGTTTCTAGAGCTTCTTTATCTAGACTTCTAAAAGGAAAAAGTATGAAGACATATTTTTGCTAAGTATACAGTTTTGATAAGTTTAATATCTCCTTTGGAAATTATTTCTACATTTTGATACTAGTATTCATCAGGTTACAGTAATTATTTACTCAACACATTGGTTTTCAAAATTTCACACATCAAGAACATTTGAGCAGAACAAAATTTTGCAAGGGGAATTGCTATATTTTTTCAAAGAAAACACGAATGATATATATTATTTATTTCAATTATGTCAAATGTCTTACATTTAAAATACAAATATGAATCATATATAATAAATGATTATCGGGAGCAAGATGGCCGAATGGGAACAGCTCCAGTCTCCAATTCCCAGCGCGAGCGACACAGAAGACCGGTGGTTTCTGCATTTTCAACTGAGGTACTGGGGTCATCTCACTAGGGAGTGCCAGACAATCGGTGCTGGTCAGTTGCTGCAGCCTGACCAGCGAGAGCTGAAGCAGGGCGAGGCATCGCCTCACCTGGGAAGCGCAAGGGGGAAGGGAATCCCTTTTCCTAGCCAGGGGAACTGAGACACACAACACCTGTAAAATTGGGTAACTCCCACCCCAATACTGCGCTTTAAGCAAACGGGCACACCAGGAGAATATATCCCACACCTGGCTGGGAGGGTCCCATGCCCACAGAGCCTCCCTCATTTCTAACACAGCAGTCTGTGATCTAACCCTAAGGCAGCAGCGAGGCTGGGGGAGGGGCATCCGCCATTGCGGAGGCTTAAGTAGGTAAACAAAGCCGCTGGGAAGTGCGAACTGGGTGGTGCTCACAGCAGCTCAAGGAAACCTGCCTGTCTCTGTAGACTCCACCTCTGGGGACAGGGCACAGTTAACAACAACAACAACAAAAGCAGCAGAAACCTTTGCAGACGCAAACGACTCTGTCTGACAGCTTTGAAGAGAGCAGCGGATCTCCCAACACGGAGGTTGAGATCTGAGAAGGGACAGACTGCCTGCTCAAGTGGGTCTCTGACCCCTGAGTAGCCTAACTGGGAGACATCCCCCACTAGGGGCAGACTGACACCCCAGACCTCACAGGGTGGAGTACACCCCTGAGAGGAAGCTTTCAAAGTAAGAATCAGACAGGTACACTTGCTGTTCAGCAATAGTCTATCTTCTGCAACCTCTGCTGCTGATACCTAAGCAAACAGGGTCTGAAGTGGACCTCAAGCAATCTCCAACAGACCCACAGCTGAGGGTCCTGACTGTTAGAAGGAAAACTATCAAACGGGAAGGACACCTATACCAAAACCCCATCAGTACGTCACCATCATCAAAGACCAGAGGCAGATAAAACCACAAAGATGCGGAAAAAGCAGGGCAGAAAAGCTGGAAATTCAAAAAACTAAGAGCGCATCTCCCCCTGCAAAAGAGTGCAGCCCATCACCAGCAATGGATCAAAGCTGGTCAGAGAATGACTTTGAAGAGATGAGAGAAGAAGGCTTCAGTCCATCAAACTTCTCAGAGCTAAAGGAGGAATTATGTACCCAGCGCAAAGAAACTAAAAATCTTGAAAAAAGAGTGGAAGAATTGACAGCTAGACTAATTAATGCAGAGAAGGTCATTAACGAAATGACAGAGATGAAAACCATGACACGAGAAATACGTGACAAATCCACAAGCTTCAGCAACCGACTCGATCAACTGGAAGAAAGAGTATCAGTGATTGAGGATCAAATGAATGAAATGAAGCAAGAAGAGAAACCAAAAGAAAAAAGAAGAAAAAGAAATGAACAAAGCC
>NW_022316152.1:0-2017 GCF_002776525.5 Piliocolobus tephrosceles
GGCTTTGTTCATTTCTTTTTCTTCTTTTTTCTTTTGGTTTCTCTTCTTGCTTCATTTCATTCATTTGATCCTCAATCACTGATACTCTTTCTTCCAGTTGATCGAGTCGGTTGCTGAAGCTTGTGGATTTGTCACGTATTTCTCGTGTCATGGTTTTCATCTCTGTCATTTCGTTAATGACCTTCTCTGCATTAATTAGTCTAGCTGTCAATTCTTCCACTCTTTTTTCAAGATTTTTAGTTTCTTTGCGCTGGGTACATAATTCCTCCTTTAGCTCTGAGAAGTTTGATGGACTGAAGCCTTCTTCTCTCATCTCTTCAAAGTCATTCTCTGACCAGCTTTGATCCATTGCTGGTGATGGGCTGCACTCTTTTGCAGGGGGAGATGCGCTCTTAGTTTTTTGAATTTCCAGCTTTTCTGCCCTGCTTTTTCCGCATCTTTGTGGTTTTATCTGCCTCTGGTCTTTGATGATGGTGACGTACTGATGGGGTTTTGGTATAGGTGTCCTTCCCGTTTGATAGTTTTCCTTCTAACAGTCAGGACCCTCAGCTGTGGGTCTGTTGGAGATTGCTTGAGGTCCACTTCAGACCCTGTTTGCTTAGGTATCAGCAGCAGAGGTTGCAGAAGATAGACTATTGCTGAACAGCAAGTGTACCTGTCTGATTCTTACTTTGAAAGCTTCCTCTCAGGGGTGTACTCCACCCTGTGAGGTCTGGGGTGTCAGTCTGCCCCTAGTGGGGGATGTCTCCCAGTTAGGCTACTCAGGGGTCAGAGACCCACTTGAGCAGGCAGTCTGTCCCTTCTCAGATCTCAACCTCCGTGTTGGGAGATCCGCTGCTCTCTTCAAAGCTGTCAGACAGAGTCGTTTGCGTCTGCAAAGGTTTCTGCTGCTTTTGTTGTTGTTGTTGTTAACTGTGCCCTGTCCCCAGAGGTGGAGTCTACAGAGACAGGCAGGTTTCCTTGAGCTGCTGTGAGCACCACCCAGTTCGCACTTCCCAGCGGCTTTGTTTACCTACTTAAGCCTCCGCAATGGCGGATGCCCCTCCCCCAGCCTCGCTGCTGCCTTAGGGTTAGATCACAGACTGCTGTGTTAGAAATGAGGGAGGCTCTGTGGGCATGGGACCCTCCCAGCCAGGTGTGGGATATATTCTCCTGGTGTGCCCGTTTGCTTAAAGCGCAGTATTGGGGTGGGAGTTACCCAATTTTACAGGTGTTGTGTGTCTCAGTTCCCCTGGCTAGGAAAAGGGATTCCCTTCCCCCTTGCGCTTCCCAGGTGAGGCGATGCCTCGCCCTGCTTCAGCTCTCGCTGGTCAGGCTGCAGCAACTGACCAGCACCGATTGTCTGGCACTCCCTAGTGAGATGACCCCAGTACCTCAGTTGAAAATGCAGAAACCACCGGTCTTCTGTGTCGCTCGCGCTGGGAATTGGAGACTGGAGCTGTTCCCATTCGGCCATCTTGCTCCCGATAATCATTTATTATATATGATTCATATTTGTATTTTAAATGTAAGACATTTGACATAATTGAAATAAATAATATATATCATTCGTGTTTTCTTTGAAAAAATATAGCAATTCCCCTTGCAAAATTTTGTTCTGCTCAAATGTTCTTGATGTGTGAAATTTTGAAAACCAATGTGTTGAGTAAATAATTACTGTAACCTGATGAATACTAGTATCAAAATGTAGAAATAATTTCCAAAGGAGATATTAAACTTATCAAAACTGTATACTTAGCAAAAATATGTCTTCATACTTTTTCCTTTTAGAAGTCTAGATAAAGAAGCTCTAGAAACTTTCCTTAAAATGTTTTTGAGCTAGATTTTTATTTACAGTTTTTGAGAAAACTCTTCCTAATTAACTTCATTCATCATTTTATAACCACAGAAGTCTAACATCCCCTATGCTCCTTCTTTTACTTCTTCAACCAACATTAATTAATTGAGCACCAGGCATTAGTCAGGTACCCATATTCAAGTGTAAATTAAACTTGATCCTGCTTTTTTTTTTTTTTTT
>NW_022316152.1:2117-2694 GCF_002776525.5 Piliocolobus tephrosceles
TTACGCCATTCTCCTGCCTCAGCCTCCCGAGTAGCTGGGACTACAGGCGCCCGCCACCTCGCCCTGCTCGTTTTTTGTATTTTTTAGTAGAGACGGGGTTTCACTATGTTACCCAGGATGGTCTCGATCTCCTGACCTCGTGATCCGCCTGTCTCGGCCTCCCAAAGTGCTGGGATTACAGGCTTGAGCCACCACGCCCGGGCTTGAGCCTGCTTTTGAAAGTCTCAGGAACAGGACAGGAATACAGCTGTGTAAATATTACAGTAGATACATATCAATTGAGACAGGTCCCATGAAAGCATGGCTAACTGCTAGAGAATAGGTGACAGAAAAGGTCTTACTCAGTATTAATAAAGAAGGAGTGGGATCAGTGTTTTAAAATTCTGTATATGAGTGAAAACATGCAGTATTTGTCTTTCTGTGCCAGGTATATTTCATTTACAATAATGTCCTCCAGGTTCATGTATGTTGTTACAAATAACAGGAATTCATTCCTTTTTATGGCTGAAGAGTATTTCATTGTTTATGTATACTACATATTTTTTATTCATTCATCTCTTAAGTAAAATAAGCCAGA
>NW_022316153.1:0-1193 GCF_002776525.5 Piliocolobus tephrosceles
TCTGGCTTATTTTACTTAAGAGATGAATGAATAAAAAATATGTAGTAGGGGGGCGGAGCAAGATGGCCGAATAGGAGCAGCTTCAGTCTCCAACTCCCAGCGCGAGCGACACAGAAGACCGGCGATTTCTACATTTTCAACTGAGGTACTGGGGTCATCTCACTCAGGAGTGCCGGACAATCAGTGCTGGTCAGCTGCTGCAGCCCGACCAGCGAGAGCTGAAGCAGGGCGAGGCATCGCCTCACCTGGGAAGCGCGAGGGGGAAGGGAGTCCCTTTTCCTAGCCAGGGGAACTGAGACACACAACACCTGGAAAATCGGGTAACTCCCACCCCAATACTGCGCTGTAACACCGGCACACCGGAGATTGTATCCCACACCTGGCCGGGAGGGTCCCACGCCCACGGAGCCTCTCTCCTTGCTAACACAGCAGTCTGCGGCAATCTAACCGCAAGGCAGCAGCGAGGCTGGGGGAGGGGCGCCCGCCATCGCTGAGGCTTAAGTAGGTAACTAAAGCCGCTGGGAAGCTGGAACTGGGTGGAGCTCACAGCAGCTCAAGGAAACCTGCCTGTCTCTGTAGACTGCGCCTCTGGGGACAGGGCTCAGCTAAAGGATTAGAAGCCTGTGAAACGCGAACGATTCTGTCTGACAGCTTTGAAGAGAGCAGGGGATCTCCCAACACGGAGGTTGAGATCTGAGAAGGGGCAGTCTGCCTGCTCAAGTGGGTTCCTGACCCCTGAGTAGCCTAACTGGGAGACATCCCCCACTAGGGGCAGTCTGACACCCCACACCTCACAGGGTGGAGTACACCCCTGAGAGGAAGCTTCCAAAGCAAGAATCAGACAGGTGCACTCGCTGTTCAGCAATATTCTATCTTCTGCAACCTCTGCTGCTGATACCCAGGCAAACAGGGTCTGGAGTGGACCTCAAGCAATCTCCAACAGACCTATAGCTGAGGGTCCTGACAGTCAGAAGGAAACCTATCAAACAGGAAGGACACCTATATCAAAACCCCATCAGTACGTCACCATCATCAAAGACCAGTGACAGATAAAACCACAAAGATGGGGAAAAAGCAGGGCAGAAAAGCTGGAAATTCAAAAAATAAGAGCGCATCTCCTCCTGCAAAGGAGCACAGCCCATCGCGAGCAACGGATCAAAGCTGGTCAGAGAATGATTTTGATGAGATGAGAG
>NW_022316154.1:0-4601 GCF_002776525.5 Piliocolobus tephrosceles
TCTTTGTGGCATTCTCTGTATTTCCTGAATTTGAATGTTAGCCTGCCTTGCTAGGTTGGGGAAGTTCTCCTGGATGATATCCTGAAGTGTGTTTTCCAACTTGGTTCCATTCTCCCTGTTACTTTCAGGTACACCAACCAGACGTAGATTTGGTCTTTTCACATAGTCCCAGATTTCTTGGAGGCTTTGTTTGTTTCCTTTTACTCTTTTTTCTCTAAACTTCTCTTTTTGCTTCATTCCAGTCATTTGATCTTCAATCACTGCGACCCTTTCTTCTAAGTGATCCAATTGGCTCCTGAAGCTTGTACATTTGTCATGCATTTATCACGTAGTTCTCAGGTCATGGTTTTCAGCTCATCAGGTCATTTAAGGACTTCTCTACACTGGTTATACTAGTTAGCCATTTGTCTAATCTTTTTTCAAGGTTTTTGTCTTGTTTGTGATGGGATCAAACTTCCTCCTTTAGCTTGTAGAAGTCTGATCGTCTGAAGCCTTCTTCTCTCAACTTGTCAAAGTCATTCTCTCTCCAGCTTTGTTCCATTGCTGATGAGGAGCTGCGTTCCTTTGAAGGGACAGAGGCGCTCTGATTTTTAGATTTTCAGCTTTTCTGCTCTGTTTTTTCCCCATCTTTGTGGTTTTACCTACCTTTGGTTTTTGATGATGGTGACGTGCAGATGGGATTTTGGTGTGGGTGTCCTTTCTGTTTGTTAGTTTTCCTTCTATCAGTCAGGACCCTCAGCTGCAGGTTTGTTGGAGTTTGCTGGAGGTCCACTCCAGACCCTGTTTGCCTGGGTATCAGCAGCAGAGGCTGCAGAAGATAGAATATTGCTGAACAGCAAATGTTGCTGCCTGATCGTTCCTCTGGAAGCTTCATCTCAGAGGGGTACCCGGCCAGGTGGGATGTCAGTCTACCCCTACTGGGGGGTGCCACCCACTTAGGCTACTCAGGGGTCAGGGACCCACTTGAAGAGGCAGTCTCTCCATTCTCAGATCTCATACTCCGTGCTGGGAGAACCACCACTCTCTTCAAAGCTGTCAGACATGGACATTTAGGTCTGCAGAGGTTTCTGCTGCCTTTTGTTCAGCTATGCCCTGCCCCTAGAGGTGGAGTCTACAGAGTCAAGCAGGCCTCCGTGAGCTGCAGTGGGCTCCACCCAGTTCAAGCTTCCAGACCACTTTGTTTACCTACTGAAGCCTCAGCAATGACTGCACCCCTTCCTCAACCTCTCTGCTGCCTTGCAGTTTGATCTCAGACTGCTGTGCTAGCAATGAGAGAGGCTCCGTGGGTATGGGACCATCCAAGCCAGGTGCGGGATATAATCTCCTGGTGTGTCGCTTGCTAAGACTGTTGGAAAAGTGCAGTATTAGGGTGGAAGTGACCCGATTTTCCAGGTGCCATCTGTCACAGCTTCCCTTAGCTAGAAAAGGAAATTTCTTGACTCCTTATGCTTCCTGGGTGAGGCAATGCCTCGTCCTGCTTCAGCTCACTCTCAGAGGGCTGCACCCACTGTCCTGTACCCACTGTCCGACAAGCTCCAGTGAGATGAACCTGGTACCTCAGTTTGAACTGCAGAAATCACCTGTCTTTTGCTTCACTTATGATGGGCCCTGTAGACTGGAGCTGTTCCTATTCAGCCATCTTGGAACCCAGTCACCAATGGATCTTGCCTCTTTATCCAGTCTGCTATTCTGTGTCTTTTAATTGGGGCATTTAGCCCATTTACATTGAAGGTTAAATTTGTGTGTGTGAATTTGATCCTGCTTCATAATGTTAGGTTGTTATTTTGCAGACTTGTTGATGTAGTAGCTTAGTAGTGTCATTGATTTGTGTACTTCATTGTGTTTCTGTAGTGGCTGCTAACAGTTTTTCTTTTCCATATGTAGTGCTTTCTTCAGGAGCTTTTGCAAAGCAAGCCTAGTGGTGATGAATTCTCTCAGCATTTGATTGTCTGAAAAAGATTTTATTTCTCCTTTGCTTATGAAGCTTAGTTTGGCCACTGAAATTCTAGGCTGTAAATTCTTCCTGTTAAGAATATTGAATATTGGCTCCCAATCTCTTTGGGTTTGTAAGGTGTCTGCTGAGAGGTCTACTGTTAGAATGATAGGCTTCCCTTTATAGGTGACCTACCATTTCTCTCCGGCTGCACTTAACATTTTTTCCCTCATTTTGAGCTTGGAGAATCTGATGCTTAGGTATCTTATGGTTGATCTTCTCATGGAATAGTTTACTGGGGTTCTCTGGATTTACTTAATTTGAATGTTGGCCTGTTATGCTAGATTAGGGAAGTTCTCATGGATGATATCCTGAAGTGTGTTTTCCAACTTGGTTTTGTTCTCACTTTCTCTTTCAGGTACCCCATCAATTGTAGGTTCAATCTTTTTACATAATCTCATAGTTCTCATAGGTTTTGTTTATTCTTTTTAATTCTTCCCCCCCAATCTTTTCTGTCTGCCTCATTTCAGCAAGAGAGTCTTCAGGCTCTGATATCCTTTCTTCTGCCTGGTCTATTTGACTATTGATACTTGTGTTTTCATTTTGAAGTTCTCATGTTGTGTCTTTCAGCTCTATCAGATCATTTATATTCCTCTCTAAAGTGGTTACTCTAGTTAATTCTTCCTGTAATGTTTTATCAGGATTCTTATCTTCCTTGCAAAGAGTTAGAATACACTCTGTTAGCTCACAAAAGTTGTTCTTACCCATCTTCTGGAGCCTACTTCTGTCACTATATCCATATCAACTTCAGCTTAGTTCTGTGACATTTCTGGAGAAGTGTTGTGATCATTTGGAGAAGAGGTTGTTTGGCTTTTTGAATTTTCAGCATTTTTGCATTGATTATTTTTCATCTCCATGGGTATATCTATCTTTAATCTCTGAGGATGGGGTTTTTTTGGGGGTATGTGATGTATCTGGAGCTCCTATTAAAAGGTCTCTCACCTAGTCAGAAGGAGTAGGATTAGGTACCCACTTGAGCAGTCTGGCTGCCTCTTGTCAGAGCAGGTGTGCTGCACTGGGGAGGATTCCTATTAACTCCCCAGTCAATAGGAGAATCAGGGTGTCCCCGATTCTCCAGAGCCAGCAGCCAGAAAAGACTAAGACAGCTGGTCCACAATACCATAGCAGCCCCTCCTCATAGGAGCTAGTCTCAGGGATATCAGAGTTCTGTCCATAAATCCCTGGCTGGGGATGCTGAAATTCCCACAGGGAGGACTTGCTGGGTGAGGAGGAGTGGATCCAGGTCTCACTTAAAGAAGCAGTCTGGCCACTAACCACCCCAGCCACTGTACTGCTCTGTAGGGAATTGCTCCCAAGCCAGAAAACCCAGTTTCACCAGCATGCAGCAGGGGAAAATGGCTGATTGTAGCCACAGTGACAGTGGCTGCCCCTTTCCTACCAGAACTCAGTCTTCTTAGGCAACCTCCAGCCTGCTATGCTGGCCAGTGTGGATGTCAAGCTAGTGATTTTAGCTTGTGGGGTTTTGTAAGTGTGAGACAGCTTGACTCCCTGGCTTCAGTCCCCTTCCCACGGGAGTGAACAAATTTCCTGCCTCATTGGAATTTCTGGAACCAGGATATGCAAAAAATTTCTGTGTCTCAGTGCCAGTTCAAGTGGCCACCCACCTGAGTAACTCTCATGAGTCTGCACAGCTCTGTGCTTCAGACCAAAGGCCTGGTGACATGAGCTTATTAGGGGACCTGCTAGTCCACAGCTTCCAATGACCCATGGGAAAAGCATGGTTTCTAGGAAGAAGTAGCACAGTCCCTTACCACCTCCCTTGGCTCAGGGAAGGAAGCACCCTTTGCCATGTGCAACTCCCAGGTGGGCCCTCACTCCACCTTGCTTTTCCTCACACTCAGTGGGTTGCGCCAACTGCCTCATCAGTCACAGTGAGAGAACCTTGGTACCTCAATTGAAGATGCAGAATTTACCCATGATTTTCTTGCTTTTTGGTGAGAGCCACAGAGCAGAGTTGTTTCTTTCTTTTTATTATTGTTATTATTACACTTTAATTTCTGGGGAACATGTGCAGAGTGTGCAGTTTTGTTACATAGGTATACATGTGCCATGATGGTTTGCTGCACCCATCAACCCATCACCTATGTTGGGTATTTCTCCTAATGCTATCCCTCCCTTAGTCCCCCACCCCCCAACAGGCCCCAGTGTGAGATGTTCCACTCCCTAGATTGCAAAAAATTTTCCCATTCTGTAGGCTGCCTGTTCACTCTGATGACAGTTTCTTTTGCTGTGCAGAACCTCTTTAATTTAATTTGATCCCATTTGTCAATTTTGGCTTTTGTTGCCATTGCTTCTGGTGTTTTAGTCATGAAGACTTTGCCCATGCCTATGTCCTGAATGGTATTGCCCAGGTTTTCTTCTAGGATTTTTATGGTTTTTGTATTTACATTTAAGTCTTTACTACATCTTCAGTTAATTTTTTTTTTTTTTTTTTTTTTTTTTTTTTTTTTTTTTTTTTTTTTTTGAGACGGAGTCTCGCTCTGTCGCCCAGGCTGGAGTGCAGTGGCCGGATCTCAGCTCACTGCAAGCTCTGCCTCCCGGGTTCACGCCATTCTCCTGCCTCAGCCTCCTGAGTAGCTGGGACTAC
>NW_022316155.1:0-1193 GCF_002776525.5 Piliocolobus tephrosceles
CTCTCATCTCATCAAAATCATTCTCTGACCAGCTTTGATCCGTTGCTCGCGATGGGCTGTGCTCCTTTGCAGGAGGAGATGCGCTCTTATTTTTTGAATTTCCAGCTTTTCTGCCCTGCTTTTTCCCCATCTTTGTGGTTTTATCTGTCACTGGTCTTTGATGATGGTGACGTACTGATGGGGTTTTGATATAGGTGTCCTTCCTGTTTGATAGGTTTCCTTCTGACTGTCAGGACCCTCAGCTATAGGTCTGTTGGAGATTGCTTGAGGTCCACTCCAGACCCTGTTTGCCTGGGTATCAGCAGCAGAGGTTGCAGAAGATAGAATATTGCTGAACAGCGAGTGCACCTGTCTGATTCTTGCTTTGGAAGCTTCCTCTCAGGGGTGTACTCCACCCTGTGAGGTGTGGGGTGTCAGACTGCCCCTAGTGGGGGATGTCTCCCAGTTAGGCTACTCAGGGGTCAGGAACCCACTTGAGCAGGCAGACTGCCCCTTCTCAGATCTCAACCTCCGTGTTGGGAGATCCCCTGCTCTCTTCAAAGCTGTCAGACAGAATCGTTCGCGTTTCACAGGCTTCTAATCCTTTAGCTGAGCCCTGTCCCCAGAGGCGCAGTCTACAGAGACAGGCAGGTTTCCTTGAGCTGCTGTGAGCTCCACCCAGTTCCAGCTTCCCAGCGGCTTTAGTTACCTACTTAAGCCTCAGCGATGGCGGGCGCCCCTCCCCCAGCCTCGCTGCTGCCTTGCGGTTAGATTGCCGCAGACTGCTGTGTTAGCAAGGAGAGAGGCTCCGTGGGCGTGGGACCCTCCCGGCCAGGTGTGGGATACAATCTCCGGTGTGCCGGTGTTACAGCGCAGTATTGGGGTGGGAGTTACCCGATTTTCCAGGTGTTGTGTGTCTCAGTTCCCCTGGCTAGGAAAAGGGACTCCCTTCCCCCTCGCGCTTCCCAGGTGAGGCGATGCCTCGCCCTGCTTCAGCTCTCGCTGGTCGGGCTGCAGCAGCTGACCAGCACTGATTGTCCGGCACTCCTGAGTGAGATGACCCCAGTACCTCAGTTGAAAATGTAGAAATCGCCGGTCTTCTGTGTCGCTCGCGCTGGGAGTTGGAGACTGAAGCTGCTCCTATTCGGCCATCTTGCTCCGCCCCCCTACTACATATTTTTTATTCATTCATCTCTTAAGTAAAATAAGCCAGA
>NW_022316156.1:0-1125 GCF_002776525.5 Piliocolobus tephrosceles
TGTAAAAGACCTGAAACTCTCAAATTTCTAGATTCACAAGTGGGACATCCTGTGTCTCCAAGAGAAAACAAACTGATGCTGTCTGGAACATTTTATACTTTCAACTGGTTTTTCTGTATTGTATGTTTTTGAGTAATTTCCAAAAGTATATCTAGAAAAGTCTTTTACCTAAAGTTAGTCTAAAAAGTATCTATCTATGCATGTGTATGTGTATATGAAACACTGAAGAGAGAGTGACAATAACATAATCTTAATCATTTTTTACAAACTGCCAAATTATAGAAAATATAAGAAATTTTTCAGAATCATAAAGCCATGCGTATTTCACATATACATTTCATATTATCATATTTCATTTGAAAAATTTATAATCACTATTTTTAATTGTTAAGAACTTGCAGCTTATTTCACAAAATCATTTCTCTTTTCCACTGTTATTTGTACCATACATAGGTACCATAGTGTGCTTAAACATGATTATTTTAACTTCTAGTTTTTTGGATGGTATGAGCATTCTATTCTAAATCAATAATGAGGTTTTATCTTTGGGGTAGTTTTTATTTCATAATGAATTCTAATTTTATGTTCAGTTTAAAGCAAACAATTATTGTTAGAAAACTGTGCACAAAATAAAATTCAAGGATGACAAATATATTCGAAATACATTTTGTATATGTCTACCATAATCAGTACTGAGGAATATTAGATTTTATACAAGTATGTGAACAACTGAGAAAAAAGTCATATCTGTAATAGGGATGAAGAAAGAGACACAATGCTGACCTCTTAAGTGCTGTCATAAGTCTCCATATACAG
The DNA here is from genome assembly GCF_002776525.5 of Piliocolobus tephrosceles. Lineage (NCBI taxonomy): Eukaryota > Metazoa > Chordata > Mammalia > Primates > Cercopithecidae > Piliocolobus > Piliocolobus tephrosceles. The sequence continues at coordinate 817 of NW_022316156.1, forward strand.
TCAGAAAAGTCATTTCTTTCAGTTTTTGAGGTAAAGAAACCCTTTTTGGAAATTGAGATCTGATACCAAATATTTCAGTTTTTTTTTTCCTAAACCACTTCAGAGTTCCTGAATTGCCAATTATCTCCACTATCTTCCACATTTAACATTCTTTTTAAACATCACATAAATGAACTTAAATCTTTATTAACTGAAAAAATACTTAATGTAAAAATAGTATAGAAATTAGGAAAATCATTTGAATTATACATTCTGCAAATGTTAAAATGACATCTATGAAATCTATGTATTGATGATAGGAAATGACTT
>NW_022316157.1:0-1125 GCF_002776525.5 Piliocolobus tephrosceles
AAGTCATTTCCTATCATCAATACATAGATTTCATAGATGTCATTTTAACATTTGCAGAATGTATAATTCAAATGATTTTCCTAATTTCTATACTATTTTTACATTAAGTATTTTTTCAGTTAATAAAGATTTAAGTTCATTTATGTGATGTTTAAAAAGAATGTTAAATGTGGAAGATAGTGGAGATAATTGGCAATTCAGGAACTCTGAAGTGGTTTAGGAAAAAAAAAACTGAAATATTTGGTATCAGATCTCAATTTCCAAAAAGGGTTTCTTTACCTCAAAAACTGAAAGAAATGACTTTTCTGACTGTATATGGAGACTTATGACAGCACTTAAGAGGTCAGCATTGTGTCTCTTTCTTCATCCCTATTACAGATATGACTTTTTTCTCAGTTGTTCACATACTTGTATAAAATCTAATATTCCTCAGTACTGATTATGGTAGACATATACAAAATGTATTTCGAATATATTTGTCATCCTTGAATTTTATTTTGTGCACAGTTTTCTAACAATAATTGTTTGCTTTAAACTGAACATAAAATTAGAATTCATTATGAAATAAAAACTACCCCAAAGATAAAACCTCATTATTGATTTAGAATAGAATGCTCATACCATCCAAAAAACTAGAAGTTAAAATAATCATGTTTAAGCACACTATGGTACCTATGTATGGTACAAATAACAGTGGAAAAGAGAAATGATTTTGTGAAATAAGCTGCAAGTTCTTAACAATTAAAAATAGTGATTATAAATTTTTCAAATGAAATATGATAATATGAAATGTATATGTGAAATACGCATGGCTTTATGATTCTGAAAAATTTCTTATATTTTCTATAATTTGGCAGTTTGTAAAAAATGATTAAGATTATGTTATTGTCACTCTCTCTTCAGTGTTTCATATACACATACACATGCATAGATAGATACTTTTTAGACTAACTTTAGGTAAAAGACTTTTCTAGATATACTTTTGGAAATTACTCAAAAACATACAATACAGAAAAACCAGTTGAAAGTATAAAATGTTCCAGACAGCATCAGTTTGTTTTCTCTTGGAGACACAGGATGTCCCACTTGTGAATCTAGAAATTTGAGAGTTTCAGGTCTTTTACA
>NW_022316158.1:0-1170 GCF_002776525.5 Piliocolobus tephrosceles
AATTTACTTAAAACGTGTAACAACAAATGTAATGGGAACCTTTTTTTTGGTTTTCAGTCCTAAAATCAGCTGTAAAAAGATGATAATATCCTAAATTCCATGTAACGCCAATATTTTGGAAAACTGGTACATATACATGTTTGAGTTGTAAATTAAAAAATAACATCTTGAAAGTATTTTCATTAAAGGTTTTATATTTCTAACAAATTATAATGATATTTTAAAACAGTCCCAACACACTAAAGAAAAATTTGAGTGAAGATATTGTTAAAAGTCAAGTCACCATTTTGTGAGGTAACTTTACAAACTTTTCCAAAGCAGAATTTATCATAGTAGTTTACTAAAACGTTGTAAAGAAAAGAACATTGCTTTTTTCTCTGTGTTTTCTATTAACTGTGGTGAATATTTGATGTGAAATGCCGTTCAAATATGAATTTAACCAGTAGGTGGCAATAAATCAATATCCAAATTTATTTTTAAGAAAAGTTCAAGAAAGATACCATAAATCGTAAACAAGATAACATTTGTTTTTTTCCCACAAATAAACATATTTGTGCTTTTTGGCTTTAGTAAATGTTATTTAATTTGAAAATTTGGTATATATGTTATTTTTATACGATAAGCAAAGTTGATTTTTTTTTTTTGTTAGATGGAGTTTTGCTCTTGTTGCCCAGGCTGGAATGCAGTGGTGCGATCTTGGCTCACCACAACCTCTGCCTCCCGGGTTTAAGCAATTCTCCTGCCTCAGCCTCCTGAGTACCTGGGATTACAGGCACCCAGCTCCACACCTGGCTTATTTTCTGTCTTTTCAGTAGAGTTGGGGTTTCTCCATGTTGGTCAGGCTGGTCTTGAACTCCCGACCTCAGCTGATATGCCTGCCTCGGTCTCCCAAAGCGCTGGGATTACAGATGTGAGCCACCATGCCTGGCTGCTTTTTTTAAATTTTTAGTTTTAAAGATAGTCTTGCTCTGTCACCCAGGCTGGAGTGCAGTGGTGCCATCTCACTGCAACCTCTGCCTCCTGGGCTGTCGAGCCTCCCACCTCAGCCTCTCCAGTAGTTGGAACTAGAGACACACAACACCATGACCAGTTTTCAAAATGTTTTGTAGAAATGAGATATCACTATTTCCCAGGCTGGTCTGGAACTCCTGGGTTCACGCAATTCTCCTG
>NW_022316159.1:0-1170 GCF_002776525.5 Piliocolobus tephrosceles
CAGGAGAATTGCGTGAACCCAGGAGTTCCAGACCAGCCTGGGAAATAGTGATATCTCATTTCTACAAAACATTTTGAAAACTGGTCATGGTGTTGTGTGTCTCTAGTTCCAACTACTGGAGAGGCTGAGGTGGGAGGCTCGACAGCCCAGGAGGCAGAGGTTGCAGTGAGATGGCACCACTGCACTCCAGCCTGGGTGACAGAGCAAGACTATCTTTAAAACTAAAAATTTAAAAAAAGCAGCCAGGCATGGTGGCTCACATCTGTAATCCCAGCGCTTTGGGAGACCGAGGCAGGCATATCAGCTGAGGTCGGGAGTTCAAGACCAGCCTGACCAACATGGAGAAACCCCAACTCTACTGAAAAGACAGAAAATAAGCCAGGTGTGGAGCTGGGTGCCTGTAATCCCAGGTACTCAGGAGGCTGAGGCAGGAGAATTGCTTAAACCCGGGAGGCAGAGGTTGTGGTGAGCCAAGATCGCACCACTGCATTCCAGCCTGGGCAACAAGAGCAAAACTCCATCTAACAAAAAAAAAAAATCAACTTTGCTTATCGTATAAAAATAACATATATACCAAATTTTCAAATTAAATAACATTTACTAAAGCCAAAAAGCACAAATATGTTTATTTGTGGGAAAAAAACAAATGTTATCTTGTTTACGATTTATGGTATCTTTCTTGAACTTTTCTTAAAAATAAATTTGGATATTGATTTATTGCCACCTACTGGTTAAATTCATATTTGAACGGCATTTCACATCAAATATTCACCACAGTTAATAGAAAACACAGAGAAAAAAGCAATGTTCTTTTCTTTACAACGTTTTAGTAAACTACTATGATAAATTCTGCTTTGGAAAAGTTTGTAAAGTTACCTCACAAAATGGTGACTTGACTTTTAACAATATCTTCACTCAAATTTTTCTTTAGTGTGTTGGGACTGTTTTAAAATATCATTATAATTTGTTAGAAATATAAAACCTTTAATGAAAATACTTTCAAGATGTTATTTTTTAATTTACAACTCAAACATGTATATGTACCAGTTTTCCAAAATATTGGCGTTACATGGAATTTAGGATATTATCATCTTTTTACAGCTGATTTTAGGACTGAAAACCAAAAAAAAGGTTCCCATTACATTTGTTGTTACACGTTTTAAGTAAATT
>NW_022316160.1:0-1055 GCF_002776525.5 Piliocolobus tephrosceles
TTAGCCAGGATGGTCTCGATCTCCTGACCTCGTGATCCGCCCGTCTCGGCCTCCCAAAGTGCTGGAATTACAGGCTTGAGCCACCGCGCCCAGCTATAATGGTATTTTAAAACAGTCCCAACACACTAAAGAAAAATTTGAGTGAAGATATTGTTAAAAGTCAAGTCACCATTTTGTGAGGTAACTTTACAAACTTTTCCAAAGCAGAATTTATCATAGTAGTTCACTAAAACGTTGTAAAGAAAAGAACATTACTTTTTTCTCTGTGTTTTCTATTAACTGTGGTGGATATTTGATGTGAAATGCCGTTCAAATATGAATTTAACCAGTAGGTGGCAATAAATCAATATCCGAATTTATTTTTAAGAAAAGTTTAAGAAAGATACCATAAATCGTAAACAAGATAACATTTGTTTTTTTTCTCAAATAAACATTTTTGTGCTTTTTGGCTTTAGTAAATGTTATTTAATTTGAAAATTTGGTATATATGTTATTTTTATACAATAAGCAAAGTTGATTTTTTTTTTTTTAGATGGAGTTTTGTTCTTGTTGCCCAGGCTGGAATGCAGTGGTGCGATCTTGGCTCACTGCAACCTCTGCCTCCTGGGTTTAAGCAATTCTCCTGCCTCAGCCTCCTGAGTACCTGGGATTACAGGCACCTGCCTCCACACCCGGCTTATTTTTTCTCTTTTTAGTAGAGTTGGGGTTTCTCCATGTTGGTCACGCTGGTCTTGAACTCCCAACCTCAGCTGATATGCCTGCCTCGGTCTCCCAAAGTGCTGGGATTACAGATGTGAGCCACCGTTCCTGGCTGCTTTTTTTTAATTTTTAGTTTTAAAGATACTCTTGCTCTGTCACCCAGGCTGGAGTGCAGTGGCGCCATCTCACTGCAACCTCTGCCTCCTGGGCTGTCGAGCCTCCCACCTCAGCCTCTCCAGTAGTTGGAACTAGAGACACACAACACCATGACCAGTTTTCAAAATGTTTTGTAGAAATGAGGTATCACTGTATTTCCCAGGCTGGTCTGGAACTCCTGGGTTCACGCAATTCTCCTG
>NW_022316161.1:0-1055 GCF_002776525.5 Piliocolobus tephrosceles
CAGGAGAATTGCGTGAACCCAGGAGTTCCAGACCAGCCTGGGAAATACAGTGATACCTCATTTCTACAAAACATTTTGAAAACTGGTCATGGTGTTGTGTGTCTCTAGTTCCAACTACTGGAGAGGCTGAGGTGGGAGGCTCGACAGCCCAGGAGGCAGAGGTTGCAGTGAGATGGCGCCACTGCACTCCAGCCTGGGTGACAGAGCAAGAGTATCTTTAAAACTAAAAATTAAAAAAAAGCAGCCAGGAACGGTGGCTCACATCTGTAATCCCAGCACTTTGGGAGACCGAGGCAGGCATATCAGCTGAGGTTGGGAGTTCAAGACCAGCGTGACCAACATGGAGAAACCCCAACTCTACTAAAAAGAGAAAAAATAAGCCGGGTGTGGAGGCAGGTGCCTGTAATCCCAGGTACTCAGGAGGCTGAGGCAGGAGAATTGCTTAAACCCAGGAGGCAGAGGTTGCAGTGAGCCAAGATCGCACCACTGCATTCCAGCCTGGGCAACAAGAACAAAACTCCATCTAAAAAAAAAAAAATCAACTTTGCTTATTGTATAAAAATAACATATATACCAAATTTTCAAATTAAATAACATTTACTAAAGCCAAAAAGCACAAAAATGTTTATTTGAGAAAAAAAACAAATGTTATCTTGTTTACGATTTATGGTATCTTTCTTAAACTTTTCTTAAAAATAAATTCGGATATTGATTTATTGCCACCTACTGGTTAAATTCATATTTGAACGGCATTTCACATCAAATATCCACCACAGTTAATAGAAAACACAGAGAAAAAAGTAATGTTCTTTTCTTTACAACGTTTTAGTGAACTACTATGATAAATTCTGCTTTGGAAAAGTTTGTAAAGTTACCTCACAAAATGGTGACTTGACTTTTAACAATATCTTCACTCAAATTTTTCTTTAGTGTGTTGGGACTGTTTTAAAATACCATTATAGCTGGGCGCGGTGGCTCAAGCCTGTAATTCCAGCACTTTGGGAGGCCGAGACGGGCGGATCACGAGGTCAGGAGATCGAGACCATCCTGGCTAA
>NW_022316162.1:0-4128 GCF_002776525.5 Piliocolobus tephrosceles
CAATCAGCAAGACTTCAAGCCTCTGATTGTGTCACACATGTTAATATACCATTGGCTAAATCAAGTCCTGTGGTTGAGTTCAGAGTCTGATTGGGAGGATGTTATGTAGTTGTAGGGAAGGGGAAATGGATTGAGGACAGTGAAAGATTGAAATCAATTATGCAATCACTCTACTGCATTACCACAGCCTGAAACTTTAAGGAAAAACAAAAAACGAAAACCGAATGCCTGGAGATTATGGATTGACTCATCTATGAGGGAGAGTGCATTCCTTTCTTCTAACCTGTACCCTAATTATAGGACAACTCAGCCAGGCGCGGTGGCTCACACCTGTAATCCCAGCACTTTAGGAGGCCGAGGTGGGCGGATCATGAGGTCAGGAGATTGAGTCCATCCTGGTTAACATGGTGAAACCCCGTCTCTACTAAAAATACAAAAAATTAGCCAGGAATGGTGGCGGGCGCCTGTAGTCCCAGCTACTCAGGAGGCTGAGGTAGGAGAATGGCCTGAACTCAGGAGTCAGATTTTGCAGTGAGCTGAGATCGTGCCACTGCACTCCAGCCTCGGCTACAGAGCAAGACTCTATTTCAAAAAAAAAAAAAAAAGGACAACTCATACCCAAATACAAATCAGCATCGTGCTATGTCAATATAGCACCTTTAGAAGTGCAAATCACTTTTAACTCATCATCTCATATATTCTTTAAATCACCTAATGAAAATACCAGCCAGGAGGTCATGCACATTTTAGGGATAAAGCAACTGGGTCTCTGAGTGCCTTAAACAGTCACAAAGAAAAATAACTGACAAAACCAAGGTAAAAACTCTCATTATTAAATGGCTAGCCTAGGTCTACTTCCACTGAAATTTATGGACTCCCTTGACAATTTCTCAGAAGTCTTTGCTTCGTTGTCATATCCCTAGCACTGCAAAAAGGCTCCAGAGAATCTTACTGCTTGACTGAAGCTTCTCCCCCTAAGCCAGATGAAGTTACCATGATTTATCAGAAAGAACTCCAGGCTGCAGGAGGCACTGAATTCTGAGCCCTGACGTGCAGGAGCTGAATGAATGAATCCTTGAACAATCCATTAAAGTTCTCAGAGCCTCATCCTCTTACTCTGTAAGATGCACATATATAAACTTACCTCTTGGAGCTATTATAAATGTAAATAAGGTAATATAGATGAAAATACTCATCACAGTCCCTGGATGGACAGTGGAACCTAAGTTTTATCTTTTCTAACTCTCAGGTAACAGACACCATAAAGTTGTAAATTCAATATAAGAATTAATATGAGTTCAAAAAGTTTCTGATTTTAGTTTTCTTTAATAGGAGATGGATAAAGAAATTGGTGGATAAATACATGGACAGATGGACAGATAAATTACTTGTAACAGCAATACTTATTTTTTTCATCTTGAATTTTTCAAAAATAGTACAAAAAATATAGTTTTTTTCCTGAACCATTTGAGGTGTGTTGACATGATGCCCCACCACCCCTCAATGTTTTACATTATTTCTACAAAATGATGACAAAATTAGGGCATTAATACGAATATATTATTATTCTGTAACCCATAGACCACATTTAAGTTTTGCCAGTTATCTCAGTAATCAGCTTTATAGTGAAAAAAGATCTAGGCTGGGCACGGTGGCTCCTGCCTGTAATCCCAGCACTTTTGGAGGCCGAGGCGGGTAGATCACCTGAGGTTAGGAGTTCAAGACAAGCCCAGCCAACATGGCGAAACCCTGTCTCTACTAAAAATACAAAAATTAGCTGTGTGTGGTGGTGTGTACCTGTAATTCCAGTTACTAGAGAGGCTGAGGCAGGAGAACTGCTTGAACCCAGGAGGCGGAGGTTGTAGTGTGCCGAGATAGCACCATTGCACTCCAGTCTGGGAGACAAGAGTGAAACTCGGTCTCAAAAAAAAAAAAAAAGATCTAAAATAAGATCATTCATTATAATTACATTTACCTGTCATGTCAATACTAGTCTCCTTCAACCCAGAAATTTCCCTATCTTTCCTGACACTTAGGAAGATTGCCCACCAATTATATTACAGTATTTTCTCAATTTAGGTTTGTCTAATGTGTTCTTAGGATTATATTCAGTTTTTATGCCTTTGGCAAGACTGTCACAAGAGTGATGCTCTGTTTTTATTCTATCAGCTGTTCCAAGATTTTTATTTGTCACTTCTTTATTAGCACTTCTTTTTAGTCACTTTTATTAGTCACTTCTTTATTATTTGTGATTGATAAATATTTTACAGGATATTACCTTGAAATGATATAAATATGTGATTCCTCACCATTTGATTTGTTCATTTATTAATTTCTATCAGTTTACACTCAACATTTATCTTATTTCACTTACTGGATGAAAATCTCAAGCTTTTCTAGTGGGATGCTTGATAAATTGACTCTCCTCTCTATGTCCCTGTAATTTTTTGATCATATCTTTTCTTTCTGACAAAATAAAATGTTCCAACTACATCTTGAATTTTCCCTGCCCAAGTCTAGTAATCAGCTGTTTCTCTAAAAAGTCTGGTTCCTTCGCAGGGACATGGATGAAGCTGGAAACCATCATCCTCAGCAAACTAACACAGGAACAATAAACCAAACACCACATGTTCTCATTCATAAGTGAGAGCTGAACAATGAGAACACATGGACACAGGGAGGGAAACATCACAGACCGGGGCCTGTTGGTGGTTAGGGGGAAAGGGGAGGGAGAGCATTAGGACAAATACCTAATGCATGTGGGTCTTAAAAGCTAGACGACGTGTTGACAGGTGCAGCAAACCACCATGGCACCTGTACCTACGTAACAAAGCTGCACATTCAGTACATGTATCCCAGAACTTAAAGCAACATTTTTTTAAAAAAAAACTTTGGTTCCTTTTAGTGTGGAACAGAATTTAGCAACCAAGAACTGGGTATTCAGAAGATACGCTTTTCTTACTGGTATTGGTGCGCTGCAGTTCCCAGACCCTCTTTAGTGGACAGAACTAGGCAATATAGATTAAGGGAGGAGACCACCCCTCATATTGTCCTATACCCAATTTCTGCCTTCAAAGAAAGAAGAAGTAAAACCTAGAAGGCAGAAATGAAATCCACAGGCAGACAGCCTGGCGCCACACCCTGGGCCTGGTAGTTAAAGATACACCCCTAACCTAACTGGTTATGTTATCTATAGATTCCAGACATTGTATGGAAAAGCACTGTGAAAATCCCTGTCCTGTTCTGTTCCGTTCTGATTACCAGTGCATGCAGCTCCCAGTCACATACGCACTGCTTGCTCAATTGATCATGACCCTCTCCCATGCACTCCCTTAGAGTTGTAAGCCCTTAAAAGGGACAGAAATTGCTCACTTGGGGAGCTCGGTTTTTGGAGACGTGAGCCCGCCAATGCTCCCAGCTGAATAAAGCACTTTCCTTCCACAGCTCGGTGTCTGAGGGGTTCTTGTCTGTGGATCGTCCTGCTACAAGATGAGTATATATATTCACATACAGATAAACATATACATATATGCATGTGTTTTTATATCTAAATTTATTTCTACTCATATTGACATTTATTTTTTATTTTCATATTTGTTTCTACCAGTAACTATTAGTTTGCTAGGGCTAACCTAACAAAATACCAGTGACTGAGTAGCTTAAAGAATATAAATTTATTTGCTCATGGTTCTGAAGGCTGGAAGTCTGAGATCAAGGAGTCAGCAGGGTTGATTTTTCTGGAAACTCTCTCCTTGGCTTATAGAAGGCCTTTCTTCTGCACATGTGCACCCGCCATCTCTCTTTGCATGGTCAAATTTCCTCTTACAAGGACACCAGTCATATTGGACTAGGACACACCTTAATGACCTCACTTAACTTTAAAATGTCTTTAAACGTCTTATCTCTAAAGATAGTCACATCCTGTGGTACTGAGGATTAGAACATCAATATATCTAATGTATCTTTCAGTTTAATTGTGATTTATACTGATACTTCCAATCTCAAGCAAAAATCATAACTCTTATTCTAATGTTTTCTATTTTCATGTGCTGTAAACCTTTTCTCCAAGAGTGAGAAAACTGGCTACCATTATACTCAATATATTTATATATTGGATTAATCCCTCCA
>NW_022316163.1:0-4128 GCF_002776525.5 Piliocolobus tephrosceles
TGGAGGGATTAATCCAATATATAAATATATTGAGTATAATGGTAGCCAGTTTTCTCACTCTTGGAGAAAAGGTTTACAGCACATGAAAATAGAAAACATTAGAATAAGAGTTATGATTTTTGCTTGAGATTGGAAGTATCAGTATAAATCACAATTAAACTGAAAGATACATTAGATATATTGATGTTCTAATCCTCAGTACCACAGGATGTGACTATCTTTAGAGATAAGACGTTTAAAGACATTTTAAAGTTAAGTGAGGTCATTAAGGTGTGTCCTAGTCCAATATGACTGGTGTCCTTGTAAGAGGAAATTTGACCATGCAAAGAGAGATGGCGGGTGCACATGTGCAGAAGAAAGGCCTTCTATAAGCCAAGGAGAGAGTTTCCAGAAAAATCAACCCTGCTGACTCCTTGATCTCAGACTTCCAGCCTTCAGAACCATGAGCAAATAAATTTATATTCTTTAAGCTACTCAGTCACTGGTATTTTGTTAGGTTAGCCCTAGCAAACTAATAGTTACTGGTAGAAACAAATATGAAAATAAAAAATAAATGTCAATATGAGTAGAAATAAATTTAGATATAAAAACACATGCATATATGTATATGTTTATCTGTATGTGAATATATATACTCATCTTGTAGCAGGACGATCCACAGACAAGAACCCCTCAGACACCGAGCTGTGGAAGGAAAGTGCTTTATTCAGCTGGGAGCATTGGCGGGCTCACGTCTCCAAAAACCGAGCTCCCCAAGTGAGCAATTTCTGTCCCTTTTAAGGGCTTACAACTCTAAGGGAGTGCATGGGAGAGGGTCATGATCAATTGAGCAAGCAGTGCGTATGTGACTGGGAGCTGCATGCACTGGTAATCAGAACGGAACAGAACAGGACAGGGATTTTCACAGTGCTTTTCCATACAATGTCTGGAATCTATAGATAACATAACCAGTTAGGTTAGGGGTGTATCTTTAACTACCAGGCCCAGGGTGTGGCGCCAGGCTGTCTGCCTGTGGATTTCATTTCTGCCTTCTAGTTTTTACTTCTTCTTTCTTTGAAGGCAGAAATTGGGTATAGGACAATATGAGGGGTGGTCTCCTCCCTTAATCTATATTGCCTAGTTCTGTCCACTAAAGAGGGTCTGGGAACTGCAGCGCACCAATACCAGTAAGAAAAGCGTATCTTCTGAATACCCAGTTCTTGGTTGCTAAATTCTGTTCCACACTAAAAGGAACCAAAGTTTTTTTTTAAAAAAATGTTGCTTTAAGTTCTGGGATACATGTACTGAATGTGCAGCTTTGTTACGTAGGTACAGGTGCCATGGTGGTTTGCTGCACCTGTCAACACGTCGTCTAGCTTTTAAGACCCACATGCATTAGGTATTTGTCCTAATGCTCTCCCTCCCCTTTCCCCCTAACCACCAACAGGCCCCGGTCTGTGATGTTTCCCTCCCTGTGTCCATGTGTTCTCATTGTTCAGCTCTCACTTATGAATGAGAACATGTGGTGTTTGGTTTATTGTTCCTGTGTTAGTTTGCTGAGGATGATGGTTTCCAGCTTCATCCATGTCCCTGCGAAGGAACCAGACTTTTTAGAGAAACAGCTGATTACTAGACTTGGGCAGGGAAAATTCAAGATGTAGTTGGAACATTTTATTTTGTCAGAAAGAAAAGATATGATCAAAAAATTACAGGGACATAGAGAGGAGAGTCAATTTATCAAGCATCCCACTAGAAAAGCTTGAGATTTTCATCCAGTAAGTGAAATAAGATAAATGTTGAGTGTAAACTGATAGAAATTAATAAATGAACAAATCAAATGGTGAGGAATCACATATTTATATCATTTCAAGGTAATATCCTGTAAAATATTTATCAATCACAAATAATAAAGAAGTGACTAATAAAAGTGACTAAAAAGAAGTGCTAATAAAGAAGTGACAAATAAAAATCTTGGAACAGCTGATAGAATAAAAACAGAGCATCACTCTTGTGACAGTCTTGCCAAAGGCATAAAAACTGAATATAATCCTAAGAACACATTAGACAAACCTAAATTGAGAAAATACTGTAATATAATTGGTGGGCAATCTTCCTAAGTGTCAGGAAAGATAGGGAAATTTCTGGGTTGAAGGAGACTAGTATTGACATGACAGGTAAATGTAATTATAATGAATGATCTTATTTTAGATCTTTTTTTTTTTTTTTGAGACCGAGTTTCACTCTTGTCTCCCAGACTGGAGTGCAATGGTGCTATCTCGGCACACTACAACCTCCGCCTCCTGGGTTCAAGCAGTTCTCCTGCCTCAGCCTCTCTAGTAACTGGAATTACAGGTACACACCACCACACACAGCTAATTTTTGTATTTTTAGTAGAGACAGGGTTTCGCCATGTTGGCTGGGCTTGTCTTGAACTCCTAACCTCAGGTGATCTACCCGCCTCGGCCTCCAAAAGTGCTGGGATTACAGGCAGGAGCCACCGTGCCCAGCCTAGATCTTTTTTCACTATAAAGCTGATTACTGAGATAACTGGCAAAACTTAAATGTGGTCTATGGGTTACAGAATAATAATATATTCGTATTAATGCCCTAATTTTGTCATCATTTTGTAGAAATAATGTAAAACATTGAGGGGTGGTGGGGCATCATGTCAACACACCTCAAATGGTTCAGGAAAAAAACTATATTTTTTGTACTATTTTTGAAAAATTCAAGATGAAAAAAATAAGTATTGCTGTTACAAGTAATTTATCTGTCCATCTGTCCATGTATTTATCCACCAATTTCTTTATCCATCTCCTATTAAAGAAAACTAAAATCAGAAACTTTTTGAACTCATATTAATTCTTATATTGAATTTACAACTTTATGGTGTCTGTTACCTGAGAGTTAGAAAAGATAAAACTTAGGTTCCACTGTCCATCCAGGGACTGTGATGAGTATTTTCATCTATATTACCTTATTTACATTTATAATAGCTCCAAGAGGTAAGTTTATATATGTGCATCTTACAGAGTAAGAGGATGAGGCTCTGAGAACTTTAATGGATTGTTCAAGGATTCATTCATTCAGCTCCTGCACGTCAGGGCTCAGAATTCAGTGCCTCCTGCAGCCTGGAGTTCTTTCTGATAAATCATGGTAACTTCATCTGGCTTAGGGGGAGAAGCTTCAGTCAAGCAGTAAGATTCTCTGGAGCCTTTTTGCAGTGCTAGGGATATGACAACGAAGCAAAGACTTCTGAGAAATTGTCAAGGGAGTCCATAAATTTCAGTGGAAGTAGACCTAGGCTAGCCATTTAATAATGAGAGTTTTTACCTTGGTTTTGTCAGTTATTTTTCTTTGTGACTGTTTAAGGCACTCAGAGACCCAGTTGCTTTATCCCTAAAATGTGCATGACCTCCTGGCTGGTATTTTCATTAGGTGATTTAAAGAATATATGAGATGATGAGTTAAAAGTGATTTGCACTTCTAAAGGTGCTATATTGACATAGCACGATGCTGATTTGTATTTGGGTATGAGTTGTCCTTTTTTTTTTTTTTTTGAAATAGAGTCTTGCTCTGTAGCCGAGGCTGGAGTGCAGTGGCACGATCTCAGCTCACTGCAAAATCTGACTCCTGAGTTCAGGCCATTCTCCTACCTCAGCCTCCTGAGTAGCTGGGACTACAGGCGCCCGCCACCATTCCTGGCTAATTTTTTGTATTTTTAGTAGAGACGGGGTTTCACCATGTTAACCAGGATGGACTCAATCTCCTGACCTCATGATCCGCCCACCTCGGCCTCCTAAAGTGCTGGGATTACAGGTGTGAGCCACCGCGCCTGGCTGAGTTGTCCTATAATTAGGGTACAGGTTAGAAGAAAGGAATGCACTCTCCCTCATAGATGAGTCAATCCATAATCTCCAGGCATTCGGTTTTCGTTTTTTGTTTTTCCTTAAAGTTTCAGGCTGTGGTAATGCAGTAGAGTGATTGCATAATTGATTTCAATCTTTCACTGTCCTCAATCCATTTCCCCTTCCCTACAACTACATAACATCCTCCCAATCAGACTCTGAACTCAACCACAGGACTTGATTTAGCCAATGGTATATTAACATGTGTGACACAATCAGAGGCTTGAAGTCTTGCTGATTG
>NW_022316164.1:0-4400 GCF_002776525.5 Piliocolobus tephrosceles
TTCAAGCCTCTGATTGTGTCACACATGTTAATATGCCATTGGCTAAATCAAGTTGTGTGGTTGAGTTCAGAGTCTGATTGGGAGGATGTTACATAGTGGTAGGGAAGGGGAAATGGATTGAGGACAGTGAAAGATTGGAATCAATTATGCAATCACTCAGGCATTACCACAGCCTGAAACTTTAAGGAAAAACAAAAAATGAAAAACGAAGGCCTGGAGATTACGGATTGACTCATCTATGAGGGAGGGTGCATTCCTTTCTTCTAATCTATACCCTAATTATAAGGACAACTCAGCCGGGCGCCGTGGCTCACGCCTGTAATTCCAGCACTTTGTGAGGCCGAGGTGGGTGGATCATGAGGTCAGGAGATCGAGACCATCCTGGTTAATATGGTGAAACCCCATCTCTACTAAAAATACAAAAAATAAGGCCGGGCGCGGTGGCTCAAGCCTGTAACCCCAGCACTTTGGGAGGCTGAGACGGGCGGATCACGAGGTCAGGAGATCGAGACCATCCTGGCTAACCCGGTGAAACCCCGTCTCTACTAAAAAATACAAAAAAACTAGCCGGGCGAGGTGGTGGGCGCCTGTAGTCCCAGCTACTGGGGAGGCTGAGGCAGGAGAATGGCGTAAACCCGGGAGGCGGAGCTTGCAGTGAGCTGAGATCCGGCCACTGCACTCCAGCCCGGGAGACAGAGCAAGACTCCGTCTCAAAAAAAAAAAAATTAGCCGGGCATGGTGGCGGGCGCCTGTAGTCCCAGCTACTCGGGAGGCTGAGGTAGGAGAATGGCGTGAACCCGGGAGTCAGAGCTTGCAGTGAGCTGAGATCGTGGCACTGCACTCCAGCCTGGGCTATAGAGCAAGACTCTATTTCAAAAAAAAAAAAAAAAACTCATACCCAAATACAAATCAGCATCATGCTATGTCAATATAGCACCTTTAGAAGTGCAAATCACTTTTAACTCATCATCTCATATAGTCTTTAAATCACCTAATGAAACTACCGGCCAGGAGGTCGTGCGCTTTTTAGGGATAAAGCAACTGGGTCTCTGAGTGCCTTAAACAGTCACAAGGAAAAATAACTGACAAAACCAAGGCAAAAACTCTCATTATTAAATGGCTAACCTAGGTCTACTTCCACCGAAATTTATGGACTCCCTTGACAATTTCTCAGAAGTCTTTGCTTCGTTGTCATATCCCTAGCACTGCAAAAAGGCTCCAGAGAATCTTACTGCTTGACTGAAGCTTATCCCCCTAAGCCAGATGAAGTTACCACGATTTATCAGAAAGAACTCCAGGCTGCAGGAGGCACTGAATTCTGAGCCCTGATGTGCAGGAGCTGAATGAATGAATCCTTGAACAATCCATTAAAGTTCTCAGAGCCTCATCCTCTTACTCTGTAAGATGCATATACAAAAACTTACCTCTTGGAGCTATTATAAATGTAAATAAGATAATATAGATGAAAATACTCATCACAGTCCCTGGATGGACAGTGGAACCTGAGTTTTATCTTTTCTAACTCTCAGGTAACAGACACCATAAAGTTGTAAATTCAATATAAGAATTAATATGAGTTCAAAAAGTTTCTGATTTTAGTTTTCTTTAACAGGAGATGGATAAAAACATTGGTGGATAAATACATGGACAGATGGACAGATAAATTACTTGTAACAGCAATACTTATTTTTTTATCTTGAATTTTTCAAAAATAGTACAAAAAATATATTTTTTTTCCTGAACCATTTGAGGTGTGTTGACATGATGCCCCACCACCCCTCAATGTTTTACATTATTTCTACAAAATGATGACAAAATTAGGGCATTAATATGAATATATTACTATTATGTAACCCACAGACCACATTTAAGTTTTGCCAGTTATCTCAATAATCAGCTTTATAGTAAAAAAGGATCTAGGCTGGGCGCAGTGGCTCCTGCCTGTAATCTTAGCACTTTTGGAGGCCAAGGCGGGTAGATCACCTGAGGTTAGGAGTTCAAGACAAGCCTGGCCAACATGGCGAAACCCTGTCTCTATTAAAAATACAAAAATTAGCTGCATGTGGTGGCACGTCCCTGTAAT
Organism: Piliocolobus tephrosceles; assembly: GCF_002776525.5. Taxonomy (NCBI): domain Eukaryota; kingdom Metazoa; phylum Chordata; class Mammalia; order Primates; family Cercopithecidae; genus Piliocolobus; species Piliocolobus tephrosceles. Next base: position 2,084 of record NW_022316164.1, read on the forward strand.
CCCAGCTACTCGGGAGGCTGAGGCAGGAGAACTGCTTGAACCCAGGAGGCGGAGGTTGCAGTGTGCCGAGATAGCACCATTGCACTCCAGTCTGGGAGACAAGAGCGAAACTCAGTCTTAAAAAAAAAAAAAAAAAAAGATCTAAAATAAGATCATTCATTACGATTACATTTACCTGTCATGTCAATACTAGTCTCCTTCAACCTAGAAATTTCCCAATCTTTCCTGACACTTAAGAAGATTGCCCACCAATTATATTAGAGTATTTTCTCAATTTGGGTTTGTCTAATGTGTTCTCAGGATTATATTCAGTTTTTATGCCTTTGGCAAGACTGTCAGAAGAGTGATGCTCTGTTTTTATTCTATCAGCTGTTCCAAGATTTTTATTTGTCACTTCTTTATTAGCACTTCTTTTTAGTCACTTTTATTAGTCACTTCTTTATTATTTGTGATTGATAAATATTTTACAGGATATTACCTTGAAATGATATAAATATGTGATTCCTCACCATTTGATTTGTTCATTTATTAATTTCTATCAGTTTATACTCGACATTTATCTTATTACACTTACTGGGTGAAAATCTCAGGCTTTTCTAGTGGGATGCTTGATAAATTGACTCTCCTCTCTATGTCTGTATAGTTTTTTGATCATATCTTTTCTTTCTGACAAAATAAAATGTTCTAACTACATCTTGAATTTTCCCTGCCCAAGTCTAGTAATCAGCTGTTTCTCTAAAAAGTCTGGCTGCTTCGCAGGGACATGGATGAAGCTGGAAACCATCATCCTCAGCAAACTAACACAGGAACAGTAACCCAAACACCACGTGTTCTCATTCATAAGTGGGAGCTGAACAATGAGAACACATGGACGCAGGGAGGGGAACATCACAGACCGGGGGCTGTTGGTGGGTAGGGGGAAAGGGGAGGGAGAGCATTAGGGCAAATACCTAATGCATGTGGGGCTTAAAAGCTAGACGACAGGTTGCCAGGTGCAGCAAACCACCATGGCACCTGTATACCTATGTAACAAAGCTGCACGTTCAGTACATGTATCCCCAGAACTTAAAGTAACATTTTTTTTAAAAAGTTTGGTTCCTTTTACTGCGGAACAGCATTTAGCAACCAAGAACTGGGCATTCAGAAGACAAGCTTTTCTTACTGGTATTGGTGCACTGCAGTTCCCAGACTCTCTTTAGTGGACAGAATTAGGGAGGAGACCACCCTTCATATTGTCCTCTGCTCAATTTCTGCCTCCAAAGAAAGAAGAAGTAAAAACTAAAAGGCAGAAATGAAATCCACAGGCAGACAGCCCGGCGCCACGCCCTGGGCCTGGTAGTTAAAGATACACCCCTAACATAACTGGTTATGTTATCTATAGATTCCAGACATTGTATGGAAAAGCACTGTGAAAATCTCTGTCCTGTTCCGTTCCGTTTTGATTACCAGTGCATGCAGCTCCCAGTCACATACGCACTGCTTGCTCAATTGATCACGACCCTCTCACATGCACTCCCTTAGAGTTGTAAGCCCTTAAATGGGACAGAAATTGCTCACTTGGGGAGCTCGGTTTTTGGAGACGTGAGCCCGCCAATGCTCCCAGCTGAATAAAGCCCTTTCCTTCCACAGCTCGGTGTCTGAGGGGTTCTTGTCTGTGGATCGTCCTGCTACAAGATGAGTATATATATTCACATACAGATAAATACATACATATATGCATGTGTTTTTATATCTAAATTTATTTCTACTCATATTGACATTCATTTTTATTTTCATATTTGTTTCTACCAGTAACTATTAGTTTGTTAGGGCTAACCTAACAAAATACCAGGACTGAGTAGCTTAAAGAATATAAATTTATTTGCTCATGGTTCTGAAGGCTGGAAGTCTGAAATCAAGGAGTCAGTAGGGTTGATTTTCCTGGAAACTCTCTCCTTGGCTTGCAGAAGGCCTTTTTTTCTGCACATGTGCACCCGCCATCTCTCTTTGCATGGTCAAATTTCATCTTATAAGGACACCAGTCATATTGGACTAGGACACATCCTAATGACCTCACTTAACCTTAAAATGTCTTTAAAGGTCTTATCTCTAAAGATAGTCATATCCTGTGGTACTGGGGGTTAGAACATCAATATATCTAATGTATCTTTCAGTTTAATTGTGATTTATACTGATACCTCCAATCTCAAGCAAAAATCATAACTCTTATTCTAATGTTTTCTATTTCCATGTGCTGTAAATCTTTTCTCCAAGAGTGAGAAAACTGGCTCCCATTATACTCAATATATTTATATATTGGATTAATCCCTCCAGTATA
>NW_022316165.1:0-2540 GCF_002776525.5 Piliocolobus tephrosceles
GCTGTATGAATGTCTTCTTTTGAGAAATGTCTGTTCATATCCTTTCCCCACTTTTGGATGGGGTTGTTTGTTTTTTTCTTGTATATTTGTTTGAGTTATTTATGGACTCTGGATATTAGCCCTTTGTCAGATGAGTAGATTGCAAAAATTTTCGCCCATTCTGTAGGTTGCCTGTTCACTCTGCTGGTAGTTTCTTTTGCTGTGCAGAAGCTCCTCAGTTTAATTAGATCCCATTTGTCGATTTTGGCTTTTGCTGCCATTGCTTTTGGTGTTTTAGACATGAAGTCCTTGCCCATGCCTATGTCCTGAATGGTAATACCTAGGTTTTCTTCTAGGGTTTTTATGGTATTAGGTCTAACATTTAAGTCTCTAATCCATCTTGAATTAATCTTCGTATAAGGAGTAAGGAAAGGATTCAGTTTCAGCTTTCTACTTACGGCTAGCCAATTTTCGCAGCACCATTGATTAAATAGGGAATCCTTTCCCCATTTCTTGTTTCTCTCAGGTTGTTCAAAGATCAGATGGCTGTAGATGTGTGGTATTATTTCTGAGGACTCTGTTCTGTTCCATTAGTCTATATCTCTGTTTTGGTATCAGTACCATGCTGTTTTGGTTACTGTAGCCTTGTAGTATAGTTTGAAGTCAGGTAGCGTGACGCCTCCAGCTTTGTTCCTTTGACTTAGGATTGTCTTGGTAATGCGGTCTCTTTTCTGGTTACAAATGAACTTTAAAGGAGTTTTTTCCAATTCTGTGAAGAAACTCATTGGTAGCTTGATGGGGATGACATTGAATCTATAAATAACCTTGGGCAGTATGGCCATTTTCATGATATTGATTCTTCCTATCCATGAGCATGGTATGTTCTTCCATTTGTTTGTGTCCTCTTTGATTTCACTGAGCAGTGGTTTGTAGTTCTCCTTGAAGAGGTCCTTTACATCCCTTGTAAGTTGGATTCCTAGGTATTTTATCCTCTTTGAAGCAATTGTGAATGGAAGTTCATTCATGGTTTGGCTCTCTGTTTGTCTGTTCCTGGTGTATAAGAATGCTTGTGATTTTTGCACATTAATTTTGTATCCTCAGACTTTGCTGAAGTTGCTTATCAGCTTAAGGAGATTTTCGGCTGAGACAATGGGGTTTTCTAAATATACAATCATGTCATCTGCAAACAGGGACAATTTGACTTCTTCTTTTCCTAACTGAATACCCTTGATTTCTTTCTCTTGCCTGATTGCCCTAGCCAGAACTTCCAACACTATGTTGAATAGGAGTGGTGAGAGAGGGCATCCCTGTCTTGTGCAAGTTTTCAAAGGGAATTTTTCCAGTTTTTGCCATTCAGTATGATATTGGCTGAGGGTTTGTCATAAATAGCTCTTATTATTTTGAGGTACATTCCATCAATACCGAATTTGTTGAGCGTTTTTAGCATGAAGGGCTGTTGAATTTTGTCAAAATGCTTTTCTGCATCTATTGAGATAGTCATGTGGTTCTTGTCTTTGGTTCTGTTGATATGCTGGATTATGTTTATTGATTTGTGAATGTTGAACCAGCCTTGCATCTCAGAGATGAAGCCCACTTGATCATGGTGGATAATGTTTTTGATGTGCTGCTGAATCCAGTTTGCCAGTATTTTATTGAGGATTTTTGCATCGATGTTCATCAGGGATATTGGTCTAAAATTCTCTTTTTTTGTTGTGTCTCTGCCAGGCTTTGGTATCAGGATGATGTTGGTCTCATAAAGTGAGTTAGGGAGGATTCCCTCTTTTTCTATTGATTGGAATACTTTCAGAAGAAATGGTACCAGCTCCTCCTTGTACCGCTGGCAGAATTCAACTGTGAATCCATCTGGTCCTGGACTTTTTTTGGTTGGTAGGCTATTAATTATTGCCTCAATTTCAGAGCCTGCTATTGGTCTACTCAGGAATTCAACTTCTTCCTGGTTTAGTCTTTGAAGAGTGTAAGTGTCCAGAAAATTATCCATTTCTTCTAGATTTTCTAGTTGATTTGCGTAGAGGTGTTTATAGTATTCTCTGATGGTAGTTTGTATTTCTGTGGGGTCGGTGGTGATATCCCCTTTATCATTTTTTATTGTATCTATTTGATTCCTCTCTCTTTTCTTCTTTATTAGTCTTGCTAGCGGTCTGTCAATTTTGTTGATCTTTTCAGAAAACCAACTCCTGGATTCATTGATTTTTTGGAGGGTTTTTTTGTGTCTCTATCTCCTTCAGTTCTGCTCTGATCTTAGTTATTTCTTGCCTTCTGCTAGCTTTTGAATGTGTTTGCTCTTGCCTCTCTAGTTCTTTTAATTGTGATGTTAGTGTGTCAATTTTAGATCTTTCCTGCTTTCTCTTGTGGTCATTTAGTGTTATAAATTTCTCTCTACACATCGCTTTAAATGTGTCCCAGAGATTCTGGTGTGTTGTATCTTTGTTCTCATTGGTTTCAAAGAACATCTTTATTCTTTGTCTTCATTTCATTATGTACCCAGTAGTCATTCAGGAGCAGGTTGTTCAGTTTCCATGTAGTTGAGCGGTTTTGATTGA
>NW_022316166.1:0-4400 GCF_002776525.5 Piliocolobus tephrosceles
TATACTGGAGGGATTAATCCAATATATAAATATATTGAGTATAATGGGAGCCAGTTTTCTCACTCTTGGAGAAAAGATTTACAGCACATGGAAATAGAAAACATTAGAATAAGAGTTATGATTTTTGCTTGAGATTGGAGGTATCAGTATAAATCACAATTAAACTGAAAGATACATTAGATATATTGATGTTCTAACCCCCAGTACCACAGGATATGACTATCTTTAGAGATAAGACCTTTAAAGACATTTTAAGGTTAAGTGAGGTCATTAGGATGTGTCCTAGTCCAATATGACTGGTGTCCTTATAAGATGAAATTTGACCATGCAAAGAGAGATGGCGGGTGCACATGTGCAGAAAAAAAGGCCTTCTGCAAGCCAAGGAGAGAGTTTCCAGGAAAATCAACCCTACTGACTCCTTGATTTCAGACTTCCAGCCTTCAGAACCATGAGCAAATAAATTTATATTCTTTAAGCTACTCAGTCCTGGTATTTTGTTAGGTTAGCCCTAACAAACTAATAGTTACTGGTAGAAACAAATATGAAAATAAAAATGAATGTCAATATGAGTAGAAATAAATTTAGATATAAAAACACATGCATATATGTATGTATTTATCTGTATGTGAATATATATACTCATCTTGTAGCAGGACGATCCACAGACAAGAACCCCTCAGACACCGAGCTGTGGAAGGAAAGGGCTTTATTCAGCTGGGAGCATTGGCGGGCTCACGTCTCCAAAAACCGAGCTCCCCAAGTGAGCAATTTCTGTCCCATTTAAGGGCTTACAACTCTAAGGGAGTGCATGTGAGAGGGTCGTGATCAATTGAGCAAGCAGTGCGTATGTGACTGGGAGCTGCATGCACTGGTAATCAAAACGGAACGGAACAGGACAGAGATTTTCACAGTGCTTTTCCATACAATGTCTGGAATCTATAGATAACATAACCAGTTATGTTAGGGGTGTATCTTTAACTACCAGGCCCAGGGCGTGGCGCCGGGCTGTCTGCCTGTGGATTTCATTTCTGCCTTTTAGTTTTTACTTCTTCTTTCTTTGGAGGCAGAAATTGAGCAGAGGACAATATGAAGGGTGGTCTCCTCCCTAATTCTGTCCACTAAAGAGAGTCTGGGAACTGCAGTGCACCAATACCAGTAAGAAAAGCTTGTCTTCTGAATGCCCAGTTCTTGGTTGCTAAATGCTGTTCCGCAGTAAAAGGAACCAAACTTTTTAAAAAAAATGTTACTTTAAGTTCTGGGGATACATGTACTGAACGTGCAGCTTTGTTACATAGGTATACAGGTGCCATGGTGGTTTGCTGCACCTGGCAACCTGTCGTCTAGCTTTTAAGCCCCACATGCATTAGGTATTTGCCCTAATGCTCTCCCTCCCCTTTCCCCCTACCCACCAACAGCCCCCGGTCTGTGATGTTCCCCTCCCTGCGTCCATGTGTTCTCATTGTTCAGCTCCCACTTATGAATGAGAACACGTGGTGTTTGGGTTACTGTTCCTGTGTTAGTTTGCTGAGGATGATGGTTTCCAGCTTCATCCATGTCCCTGCGAAGCAGCCAGACTTTTTAGAGAAACAGCTGATTACTAGACTTGGGCAGGGAAAATTCAAGATGTAGTTAGAACATTTTATTTTGTCAGAAAGAAAAGATATGATCAAAAAACTATACAGACATAGAGAGGAGAGTCAATTTATCAAGCATCCCACTAGAAAAGCCTGAGATTTTCACCCAGTAAGTGTAATAAGATAAATGTCGAGTATAAACTGATAGAAATTAATAAATGAACAAATCAAATGGTGAGGAATCACATATTTATATCATTTCAAGGTAATATCCTGTAAAATATTTATCAATCACAAATAATAAAGAAGTGACTAATAAAAGTGACTAAAAAGAAGTGCTAATAAAGAAGTGACAAATAAAAATCTTGGAACAGCTGATAGAATAAAAACAGAGCATCACTCTTCTGACAGTCTTGCCAAAGGCATAAAAACTGAATATAATCCTGAGAACACATTAGACAAACCCAAATTGAGAAAATACTCTAATATAATTGGTGGGCAATCTTCTTAAGTGTCAGGAAAGATTGGGAAATTTCTAGGTTGAAGGAGACTAGTATTGACATGACAGGTAAATGTAATCGTAATGAATGATCTTATTTTAGATCTTTTTTTTTTTTTTTTTTTAAGACTGAGTTTCGCTCTTGTCTCCCAGACTGGAGTGCAATGGTGCTATCTCGGCACACTGCAACCTCCGCCTCCTGGGTTCAAGCAGTTCTCCTGCCTCAGCCTCCCGAGTAGCTGGGATTACAGGGACGTGCCACCACATGCAGCTAATTTTTGTATTTTTAATAGAGACAGGGTTTCGCCATGTTGGCCAGGCTTGTCTTGAACTCCTAACCTCAGGTGATCTACCCGCCTTGGCCTCCAAAAGTGCTAAGATTACAGGCAGGAGCCACTGCGCCCAGCCTAGATCCTTTTTTACTATAAAGCTGATTATTGAGATAACTGGCAAAACTTAAATGTGGTCTGTGGGTTACATAATAGTAATATATTCATATTAATGCCCTAATTTTGTCATCATTTTGTAGAAATAATGTAAAACATTGAGGGGTGGTGGGGCATCATGTCAACACACCTCAAATGGTTCAGGAAAAAAAATATATTTTTTGTACTATTTTTGAAAAATTCAAGATAAAAAAATAAGTATTGCTGTTACAAGTAATTTATCTGTCCATCTGTCCATGTATTTATCCACCAATGTTTTTATCCATCTCCTGTTAAAGAAAACTAAAATCAGAAACTTTTTGAACTCATATTAATTCTTATATTGAATTTACAACTTTATGGTGTCTGTTACCTGAGAGTTAGAAAAGATAAAACTCAGGTTCCACTGTCCATCCAGGGACTGTGATGAGTATTTTCATCTATATTATCTTATTTACATTTATAATAGCTCCAAGAGGTAAGTTTTTGTATATGCATCTTACAGAGTAAGAGGATGAGGCTCTGAGAACTTTAATGGATTGTTCAAGGATTCATTCATTCAGCTCCTGCACATCAGGGCTCAGAATTCAGTGCCTCCTGCAGCCTGGAGTTCTTTCTGATAAATCGTGGTAACTTCATCTGGCTTAGGGGGATAAGCTTCAGTCAAGCAGTAAGATTCTCTGGAGCCTTTTTGCAGTGCTAGGGATATGACAACGAAGCAAAGACTTCTGAGAAATTGTCAAGGGAGTCCATAAATTTCGGTGGAAGTAGACCTAGGTTAGCCATTTAATAATGAGAGTTTTTGCCTTGGTTTTGTCAGTTATTTTTCCTTGTGACTGTTTAAGGCACTCAGAGACCCAGTTGCTTTATCCCTAAAAAGCGCACGACCTCCTGGCCGGTAGTTTCATTAGGTGATTTAAAGACTATATGAGATGATGAGTTAAAAGTGATTTGCACTTCTAAAGGTGCTATATTGACATAGCATGATGCTGATTTGTATTTGGGTATGAGTTTTTTTTTTTTTTTTTGAAATAGAGTCTTGCTCTATAGCCCAGGCTGGAGTGCAGTGCCACGATCTCAGCTCACTGCAAGCTCTGACTCCCGGGTTCACGCCATTCTCCTACCTCAGCCTCCCGAGTAGCTGGGACTACAGGCGCCCGCCACCATGCCCGGCTAATTTTTTTTTTTTTGAGACGGAGTCTTGCTCTGTCTCCCGGGCTGGAGTGCAGTGGCCGGATCTCAGCTCACTGCAAGCTCCGCCTCCCGGGTTTACGCCATTCTCCTGCCTCAGCCTCCCCAGTAGCTGGGACTACAGGCGCCCACCACCTCGCCCGGCTAGTTTTTTTGTATTTTTTAGTAGAGACGGGGTTTCACCGGGTTAGCCAGGATGGTCTCGATCTCCTGACCTCGTGATCCGCCCGTCTCAGCCTCCCAAAGTGCTGGGGTTACAGGCTTGAGCCACCGCGCCCGGCCTTATTTTTTGTATTTTTAGTAGAGATGGGGTTTCACCATATTAACCAGGATGGTCTCGATCTCCTGACCTCATGATCCACCCACCTCGGCCTCACAAAGTGCTGGAATTACAGGCGTGAGCCACGGCGCCCGGCTGAGTTGTCCTTATAATTAGGGTATAGATTAGAAGAAAGGAATGCACCCTCCCTCATAGATGAGTCAATCCGTAATCTCCAGGCCTTCGTTTTTCATTTTTTGTTTTTCCTTAAAGTTTCAGGCTGTGGTAATGCCTGAGTGATTGCATAATTGATTCCAATCTTTCACTGTCCTCAATCCATTTCCCCTTCCCTACCACTATGTAACATCCTCCCAATCAGACTCTGAACTCAACCACACAACTTGATTTAGCCAATGGCATATTAACATGTGTGACACAATCAGAGGCTTGAA
>NW_022316167.1:0-4128 GCF_002776525.5 Piliocolobus tephrosceles
CAATCAGCAAGACTTCAAGCCTCTGATTGTGTCACACATGTTAATATACCATTGGCTAAATCAAGTCCTGTGGTTGAGTTCAGAGTCTGATTGGGAGGATGTTATGTAGTTGTAGGGAAGGGGAAATGGATTGAGGACAGTGAAAGATTGAAATCAATTATGCAATCACTCTACTGCATTACCACAGCCTGAAACTTTAAGGAAAAACAAAAAACGAAAACCGAATGCCTGGAGATTATGGATTGACTCATCTATGAGGGAGAGTGCATTCCTTTCTTCTAACCTGTACCCTAATTATAGGACAACTCAGCCAGGCGCGGTGGCTCACACCTGTAATCCCAGCACTTTAGGAGGCCGAGGTGGGCGGATCATGAGGTCAGGAGATTGAGTCCATCCTGGTTAACATGGTGAAACCCCGTCTCTACTAAAAATACAAAAAATTAGCCAGGAATGGTGGCGGGCGCCTGTAGTCCCAGCTACTCAGGAGGCTGAGGTAGGAGAATGGCCTGAACTCAGGAGTCAGATTTTGCAGTGAGCTGAGATCGTGCCACTGCACTCCAGCCTCGGCTACAGAGCAAGACTCTATTTCAAAAAAAAAAAAAAAAGGACAACTCATACCCAAATACAAATCAGCATCGTGCTATGTCAATATAGCACCTTTAGAAGTGCAAATCACTTTTAACTCATCATCTCATATATTCTTTAAATCACCTAATGAAAATACCAGCCAGGAGGTCATGCACATTTTAGGGATAAAGCAACTGGGTCTCTGAGTGCCTTAAACAGTCACAAAGAAAAATAACTGACAAAACCAAGGTAAAAACTCTCATTATTAAATGGCTAGCCTAGGTCTACTTCCACTGAAATTTATGGACTCCCTTGACAATTTCTCAGAAGTCTTTGCTTCGTTGTCATATCCCTAGCACTGCAAAAAGGCTCCAGAGAATCTTACTGCTTGACTGAAGCTTCTCCCCCTAAGCCAGATGAAGTTACCATGATTTATCAGAAAGAACTCCAGGCTGCAGGAGGCACTGAATTCTGAGCCCTGACGTGCAGGAGCTGAATGAATGAATCCTTGAACAATCCATTAAAGTTCTCAGAGCCTCATCCTCTTACTCTGTAAGATGCACATATATAAACTTACCTCTTGGAGCTATTATAAATGTAAATAAGGTAATATAGATGAAAATACTCATCACAGTCCCTGGATGGACAGTGGAACCTAAGTTTTATCTTTTCTAACTCTCAGGTAACAGACACCATAAAGTTGTAAATTCAATATAAGAATTAATATGAGTTCAAAAAGTTTCTGATTTTAGTTTTCTTTAATAGGAGATGGATAAAGAAATTGGTGGATAAATACATGGACAGATGGACAGATAAATTACTTGTAACAGCAATACTTATTTTTTTCATCTTGAATTTTTCAAAAATAGTACAAAAAATATAGTTTTTTTCCTGAACCATTTGAGGTGTGTTGACATGATGCCCCACCACCCCTCAATGTTTTACATTATTTCTACAAAATGATGACAAAATTAGGGCATTAATACGAATATATTACTATTCTGTAACCCATAGACCACATTTAAGTTTTGCCAGTTATCTCAGTAATCAGCTTTATAGTGAAAAAAGATCTAGGCTGGGCACGGTGGCTCCTGCCTGTAATCCCAGCACTTTTGGAGGCCGAGGCGGGTAGATCACCTGAGGTTAGGAGTTCAAGACAAGCCCAGCCAACATGGCGAAACCCTGTCTCTACTAAAAATACAAAAATTAGCTGTGTGTGGTGGTGTGTACCTGTAATTCCAGTTACTAGAGAGGCTGAGGCAGGAGAACTGCTTGAACCCAGGAGGCGGAGGTTGTAGTGTGCCGAGATAGCACCATTGCACTCCAGTCTGGGAGACAAGAGTGAAACTCGGTCTCAAAAAAAAAAAAAAAGATCTAAAATAAGATCATTCATTATAATTACATTTACCTGTCATGTCAATACTAGTCTCCTTCAACCCAGAAATTTCCCTATCTTTCCTGACACTTAGGAAGATTGCCCACCAATTATATTACAGTATTTTCTCAATTTAGGTTTGTCTAATGTGTTCTTAGGATTATATTCAGTTTTTATGCCTTTGGCAAGACTGTCACAAGAGTGATGCTCTGTTTTTATTCTATCAGCTGTTCCAAGATTTTTATTTGTCACTTCTTTATTAGCACTTCTTTTTAGTCACTTTTATTAGTCACTTCTTTATTATTTGTGATTGATAAATATTTTACAGGATATTACCTTGAAATGATATAAATATGTGATTCCTCACCATTTGATTTGTTCATTTATTAATTTCTATCAGTTTACACTCAACATTTATCTTATTTCACTTACTGGATGAAAATCTCAAGCTTTTCTAGTGGGATGCTTGATAAATTGACTCTCCTCTCTATGTCCCTGTAATTTTTTGATCATATCTTTTCTTTCTGACAAAATAAAATGTTCCAACTACATCTTGAATTTTCCCTGCCCAAGTCTAGTAATCAGCTGTTTCTCTAAAAAGTCTGGTTCCTTCGCAGGGACATGGATGAAGCTGGAAACCATCATCCTCAGCAAACTAACACAGGAACAATAAACCAAACACCACATGTTCTCATTCATAAGTGAGAGCTGAACAATGAGAACACATGGACACAGGGAGGGAAACATCACAGACCGGGGCCTGTTGGTGGTTAGGGGGAAAGGGGAGGGAGAGCATTAGGACAAATACCTAATGCATGTGGGTCTTAAAAGCTAGACGACGTGTTGACAGGTGCAGCAAACCACCATGGCACCTGTACCTACGTAACAAAGCTGCACATTCAGTACATGTATCCCAGAACTTAAAGCAACATTTTTTTAAAAAAAAACTTTGGTTCCTTTTAGTGTGGAACAGAATTTAGCAACCAAGAACTGGGTATTCAGAAGATACGCTTTTCTTACTGGTATTGGTGCGCTGCAGTTCCCAGACCCTCTTTAGTGGACAGAACTAGGCAATATAGATTAAGGGAGGAGACCACCCCTCATATTGTCCTATACCCAATTTCTGCCTTCAAAGAAAGAAGAAGTAAAACCTAGAAGGCAGAAATGAAATCCACAGGCAGACAGCCTGGCGCCACACCCTGGGCCTGGTAGTTAAAGATACACCCCTAACCTAACTGGTTATGTTATCTATAGATTCCAGACATTGTATGGAAAAGCACTGTGAAAATCCCTGTCCTGTTCTGTTCCGTTCTGATTACCAGTGCATGCAGCTCCCAGTCACATACGCACTGCTTGCTCAATTGATCATGACCCTCTCCCATGCACTCCCTTAGAGTTGTAAGCCCTTAAAAGGGACAGAAATTGCTCACTTGGGGAGCTCGGTTTTTGGAGACGTGAGCCCGCCAATGCTCCCAGCTGAATAAAGCACTTTCCTTCCACAGCTCGGTGTCTGAGGGGTTCTTGTCTGTGGATCGTCCTGCTACAAGATGAGTATATATATTCACATACAGATAAACATATACATATATGCATGTGTTTTTATATCTAAATTTATTTCTACTCATATTGACATTTATTTTTTATTTTCATATTTGTTTCTACCAGTAACTATTAGTTTGCTAGGGCTAACCTAACAAAATACCAGTGACTGAGTAGCTTAAAGAATATAAATTTATTTGCTCATGGTTCTGAAGGCTGGAAGTCTGAGATCAAGGAGTCAGCAGGGTTGATTTTTCTGGAAACTCTCTCCTTGGCTTATAGAAGGCCTTTCTTCTGCACATGTGCACCCGCCATCTCTCTTTGCATGGTCAAATTTCCTCTTACAAGGACACCAGTCATATTGGACTAGGACACACCTTAATGACCTCACTTAACTTTAAAATGTCTTTAAAGGTCTTATCTCTAAAGATAGTCACATCCTGTGGTACTGAGGATTAGAACATCAATATATCTAATGTATCTTTCAGTTTAATTGTGATTTATACTGATACTTCCAATCTCAAGCAAAAATCATAACTCTTATTCTAATGTTTTCTATTTTCATGTGCTGTAAACCTTTTCTCCAAGAGTGAGAAAACTGGCTACCATTATACTCAATATATTTATATATTGGATTAATCCCTCCA
>NW_022316168.1:0-4128 GCF_002776525.5 Piliocolobus tephrosceles
TGGAGGGATTAATCCAATATATAAATATATTGAGTATAATGGTAGCCAGTTTTCTCACTCTTGGAGAAAAGGTTTACAGCACATGAAAATAGAAAACATTAGAATAAGAGTTATGATTTTTGCTTGAGATTGGAAGTATCAGTATAAATCACAATTAAACTGAAAGATACATTAGATATATTGATGTTCTAATCCTCAGTACCACAGGATGTGACTATCTTTAGAGATAAGACCTTTAAAGACATTTTAAAGTTAAGTGAGGTCATTAAGGTGTGTCCTAGTCCAATATGACTGGTGTCCTTGTAAGAGGAAATTTGACCATGCAAAGAGAGATGGCGGGTGCACATGTGCAGAAGAAAGGCCTTCTATAAGCCAAGGAGAGAGTTTCCAGAAAAATCAACCCTGCTGACTCCTTGATCTCAGACTTCCAGCCTTCAGAACCATGAGCAAATAAATTTATATTCTTTAAGCTACTCAGTCACTGGTATTTTGTTAGGTTAGCCCTAGCAAACTAATAGTTACTGGTAGAAACAAATATGAAAATAAAAAATAAATGTCAATATGAGTAGAAATAAATTTAGATATAAAAACACATGCATATATGTATATGTTTATCTGTATGTGAATATATATACTCATCTTGTAGCAGGACGATCCACAGACAAGAACCCCTCAGACACCGAGCTGTGGAAGGAAAGTGCTTTATTCAGCTGGGAGCATTGGCGGGCTCACGTCTCCAAAAACCGAGCTCCCCAAGTGAGCAATTTCTGTCCCTTTTAAGGGCTTACAACTCTAAGGGAGTGCATGGGAGAGGGTCATGATCAATTGAGCAAGCAGTGCGTATGTGACTGGGAGCTGCATGCACTGGTAATCAGAACGGAACAGAACAGGACAGGGATTTTCACAGTGCTTTTCCATACAATGTCTGGAATCTATAGATAACATAACCAGTTAGGTTAGGGGTGTATCTTTAACTACCAGGCCCAGGGTGTGGCGCCAGGCTGTCTGCCTGTGGATTTCATTTCTGCCTTCTAGTTTTTACTTCTTCTTTCTTTGAAGGCAGAAATTGGGTATAGGACAATATGAGGGGTGGTCTCCTCCCTTAATCTATATTGCCTAGTTCTGTCCACTAAAGAGGGTCTGGGAACTGCAGCGCACCAATACCAGTAAGAAAAGCGTATCTTCTGAATACCCAGTTCTTGGTTGCTAAATTCTGTTCCACACTAAAAGGAACCAAAGTTTTTTTTTAAAAAAATGTTGCTTTAAGTTCTGGGATACATGTACTGAATGTGCAGCTTTGTTACGTAGGTACAGGTGCCATGGTGGTTTGCTGCACCTGTCAACACGTCGTCTAGCTTTTAAGACCCACATGCATTAGGTATTTGTCCTAATGCTCTCCCTCCCCTTTCCCCCTAACCACCAACAGGCCCCGGTCTGTGATGTTTCCCTCCCTGTGTCCATGTGTTCTCATTGTTCAGCTCTCACTTATGAATGAGAACATGTGGTGTTTGGTTTATTGTTCCTGTGTTAGTTTGCTGAGGATGATGGTTTCCAGCTTCATCCATGTCCCTGCGAAGGAACCAGACTTTTTAGAGAAACAGCTGATTACTAGACTTGGGCAGGGAAAATTCAAGATGTAGTTGGAACATTTTATTTTGTCAGAAAGAAAAGATATGATCAAAAAATTACAGGGACATAGAGAGGAGAGTCAATTTATCAAGCATCCCACTAGAAAAGCTTGAGATTTTCATCCAGTAAGTGAAATAAGATAAATGTTGAGTGTAAACTGATAGAAATTAATAAATGAACAAATCAAATGGTGAGGAATCACATATTTATATCATTTCAAGGTAATATCCTGTAAAATATTTATCAATCACAAATAATAAAGAAGTGACTAATAAAAGTGACTAAAAAGAAGTGCTAATAAAGAAGTGACAAATAAAAATCTTGGAACAGCTGATAGAATAAAAACAGAGCATCACTCTTGTGACAGTCTTGCCAAAGGCATAAAAACTGAATATAATCCTAAGAACACATTAGACAAACCTAAATTGAGAAAATACTGTAATATAATTGGTGGGCAATCTTCCTAAGTGTCAGGAAAGATAGGGAAATTTCTGGGTTGAAGGAGACTAGTATTGACATGACAGGTAAATGTAATTATAATGAATGATCTTATTTTAGATCTTTTTTTTTTTTTTTGAGACCGAGTTTCACTCTTGTCTCCCAGACTGGAGTGCAATGGTGCTATCTCGGCACACTACAACCTCCGCCTCCTGGGTTCAAGCAGTTCTCCTGCCTCAGCCTCTCTAGTAACTGGAATTACAGGTACACACCACCACACACAGCTAATTTTTGTATTTTTAGTAGAGACAGGGTTTCGCCATGTTGGCTGGGCTTGTCTTGAACTCCTAACCTCAGGTGATCTACCCGCCTCGGCCTCCAAAAGTGCTGGGATTACAGGCAGGAGCCACCGTGCCCAGCCTAGATCTTTTTTCACTATAAAGCTGATTACTGAGATAACTGGCAAAACTTAAATGTGGTCTATGGGTTACAGAATAGTAATATATTCGTATTAATGCCCTAATTTTGTCATCATTTTGTAGAAATAATGTAAAACATTGAGGGGTGGTGGGGCATCATGTCAACACACCTCAAATGGTTCAGGAAAAAAACTATATTTTTTGTACTATTTTTGAAAAATTCAAGATGAAAAAAATAAGTATTGCTGTTACAAGTAATTTATCTGTCCATCTGTCCATGTATTTATCCACCAATTTCTTTATCCATCTCCTATTAAAGAAAACTAAAATCAGAAACTTTTTGAACTCATATTAATTCTTATATTGAATTTACAACTTTATGGTGTCTGTTACCTGAGAGTTAGAAAAGATAAAACTTAGGTTCCACTGTCCATCCAGGGACTGTGATGAGTATTTTCATCTATATTACCTTATTTACATTTATAATAGCTCCAAGAGGTAAGTTTATATATGTGCATCTTACAGAGTAAGAGGATGAGGCTCTGAGAACTTTAATGGATTGTTCAAGGATTCATTCATTCAGCTCCTGCACGTCAGGGCTCAGAATTCAGTGCCTCCTGCAGCCTGGAGTTCTTTCTGATAAATCATGGTAACTTCATCTGGCTTAGGGGGAGAAGCTTCAGTCAAGCAGTAAGATTCTCTGGAGCCTTTTTGCAGTGCTAGGGATATGACAACGAAGCAAAGACTTCTGAGAAATTGTCAAGGGAGTCCATAAATTTCAGTGGAAGTAGACCTAGGCTAGCCATTTAATAATGAGAGTTTTTACCTTGGTTTTGTCAGTTATTTTTCTTTGTGACTGTTTAAGGCACTCAGAGACCCAGTTGCTTTATCCCTAAAATGTGCATGACCTCCTGGCTGGTATTTTCATTAGGTGATTTAAAGAATATATGAGATGATGAGTTAAAAGTGATTTGCACTTCTAAAGGTGCTATATTGACATAGCACGATGCTGATTTGTATTTGGGTATGAGTTGTCCTTTTTTTTTTTTTTTTGAAATAGAGTCTTGCTCTGTAGCCGAGGCTGGAGTGCAGTGGCACGATCTCAGCTCACTGCAAAATCTGACTCCTGAGTTCAGGCCATTCTCCTACCTCAGCCTCCTGAGTAGCTGGGACTACAGGCGCCCGCCACCATTCCTGGCTAATTTTTTGTATTTTTAGTAGAGACGGGGTTTCACCATGTTAACCAGGATGGACTCAATCTCCTGACCTCATGATCCGCCCACCTCGGCCTCCTAAAGTGCTGGGATTACAGGTGTGAGCCACCGCGCCTGGCTGAGTTGTCCTATAATTAGGGTACAGGTTAGAAGAAAGGAATGCACTCTCCCTCATAGATGAGTCAATCCATAATCTCCAGGCATTCGGTTTTCGTTTTTTGTTTTTCCTTAAAGTTTCAGGCTGTGGTAATGCAGTAGAGTGATTGCATAATTGATTTCAATCTTTCACTGTCCTCAATCCATTTCCCCTTCCCTACAACTACATAACATCCTCCCAATCAGACTCTGAACTCAACCACAGGACTTGATTTAGCCAATGGTATATTAACATGTGTGACACAATCAGAGGCTTGAAGTCTTGCTGATTG
>NW_022316169.1:0-5267 GCF_002776525.5 Piliocolobus tephrosceles
TCCCCTCCTTGATGCTGGGAGTCCCAAAGGCTCCGGGAAGGGAAGAGATGTGAAGCTCTTCTCACTCTGCTTGGTCTTAGGAGACCTTAGTGAGTCCCAGCGCCCCCACCTGAAGCCCCTGATAGCCTCCTACTCACTACAATGTGGTAAGTCTGTAAATATCAAGTCCATTTTCAGGCTTAAACCTCCCAGTCCAAGGCCCTGCCAAAGAAGACACCTGGCTTATATCTGGCTGAACTTCAGGGGTTCTTCTTTTCCCATCCCCAGGTGCACCCAAGATCCCAAGGTGGGGAAGTTTCTCTCAGACCTGTTGACTAACAGAAAGGAGAACATTTCTCTCAAGGTTTCCGAAGACTGTCTTTACCTCAATATTTACACTCCTGCTGACTTGACCAAGAAAAACAGGCTGCCGGTAAGCCCTGGGATCCCCTGGTCAAGGCGTGTCAGTTCCAGTACCCCGGATCTTCTAGTGTAGATGGGAAGGGGATGAAGGCAGCTTGAGGAGGGAGTTGCACCTCAAGGCCAGGACCTCAGGACCTCCACAGGAAACATAGGCTTTCCACACCTCAGTTTCCCCTCATGACACAGGGACTCTGGGGGAGTTTGCTGTGCATCTTTAATGAACATCTTAATTGTTCCAAGTTCCCTCATGCTAATAGAAGGATGAGAATGATTACTTTTAGTTACTAGATGAACAATCTGATACCCAGAGTGGGTAAGACATGATTTTCAATAATGTTAGCGGTGGAAGGAACTTAGAGAAAACCCAACACCCCAACTCTTTCTTTTCAGATAGAGAAACTGAGGCCCAGAGGGAAGGGGAGGTCACCCAGTAGGGTAGTTTTGGTTCAAGTCTTCTGATCTTCAAACCAGTGCTTTTGACACGGAGTAGGGCATTGAGCTTGTAGGTGGCCTTTCTCCAGCACACCAACATTCATCTGGGGTAACTTTCACTGTCCGGGTACGGGCTTTAAGGGAAAAACGTGGGACAAACCCAGAAGCACTTCCTTTTGCCTTTAACCAAATATCTTGGATTTTTTTGTACCTATTTTCCCTCCGTAATTGTCTTGGCAAAGGCTGATGACCCAGTGAGTCAGCATTTCCCAAATAAATGAAGGGCAGGAGGTGGGGCAGGCTGCCAGCTGCAGGTTGCAGGGTGGGTAGGATCTTCTGGCAGAGGAGGTCACTCTAGGGTGTAAAAACAAGGGGTGTTGTGTCCAGCCAGTCTCCCAGGGGCACCGTGGCATGGTGCCCACTAGTGGGGGAGCAGGTTTGCAAATGTGGGACTAGAAGTTGTCTCTACATGTGCTTTGTAAGACAGAGGAAGTGGGAAAAAGGTTTACTCTCTTTCTTTCTTTCTTTTTTTCTTTCATTCTTTCTTTCTTTCTTCTATTGTGTACTCAGTGCCCCATATACACAGTCAGACCTGGGGTTTCAGCAAAAGGAGGAACATGAACCCACTCCACGCAGCCCCTGCCTTCAAATATCTTGCCATCTGGGCTGTAGAGACATATCCTCTCTTCAGCATGTTATTGCAGGCCAGCCTGCGGGCTCAGCCTTCACCCAAAGATGAATGCACACTGAGTCCCTCCCCAGGAGGCAGGCAGGGATTAGATGTGTGGGAGAAACAGGGGTTCTGGGAACCTGGAGGCAGGAGAACCTCCAGGAATGGCCACAGGTTCTAGAACTACATAGTCTAGGTTTAAATCCTGATTCTGCCTCTGCTGAGAGACTTGGAAGTTTCTTAACTTCTCTAAGCCTCTGTTTCCTCAGAATGGGAAATCATCAGATACGATCAGTCAAGGGTGACCACTAAGCTTGGTCTCAGTCCCTGGCTAAGTAGGCAGAGACAGGCTCGTACCCCTACCCTAACAGTGGACCCACTGCACTGTGGCCGGCGCCTGCAGTATGCCGGGAAGCTCAACATGTGGACTCTGGAGCCAGACAGCCTGGGTTAAAGTCCTGCATCTACCATTTTTGATTTGTAGGACCTTGGGCAGGTTAAGTGCCTTCATTTTCCCACCTGGAGAATGGGACAGAATTAGTACCTACCCAGTGGATAGTTTAATTTACTGTGCTTAGAACAGCACTTGGGACATAGTTTATGTTGTGAGTTCTTTTTTATTTTATTAATAATATTATTACAATATTACTATTTTAGCCCCTTTCACTTCTTCCCCACTATGTGGAATTTTAAAATGCAAGAACCATGCATGAGGAATTGTATCCACTCTCATCCTCGGGTATTAGCAGAGTCCCTGGCACATAGTAAGTTCTCAGACAGTGTTAGTCCATTGATTGAAGGCATCCTGAAGTGGGTGGATTTTAGGCTGGACTCTGAGGGATGGATAGGATTTGGGGATGCAGAGGCATAGAGGAGGCATTTAAGGAAGCGACATCATCACAGGCATGTGTGCTTCCCGAGACAATCATTCATGCACAGAGAAGTTTACTTCACCATGAGAGAGTAAACTGAGATGAAGCTGAGATACAAGGGCTCTTCAAGGGTACACTGAGCTGCATGAACAGTTCAGGCTTGAGGGTGATGGGAGTGACGGGGAGAACACAACATCCTTAGCCTTTGCTATACTCATGATGATGTTCTCAGCATGAAGAACCTTGGGAGGAGGAGGCACTGGAGGCTGGGTATAAAGGAAGCGGCAGCCAGGGTATGTGCAGTGGGGTGGTGGCTTGGGCCCCGGTTGGGAGAATTTTGGAGGAGAGAGACTGACTTTTGCAACCTTGCTGGGTGCTGGTGAACTTTGGATAACATCCTCCTTCAGTTGTGACCAACAGGTAGGTCACCAAACAAGACGCCTTCTGAGTGCTCCCTTGCTCTGTGTCTTGTAACTGGTATGTTGCTTCCTCCCTGCCCAGGTGATGGTGTGGATCTACGGCGGGGGGCTGCTGGTGGGTGCAGCATCAACCTATGATGGGCAGGTCCTCGCTGCCCACGAAAATGTGGTGGTGGTTACCATTCAATACCGCCTGGGCATCTGGGGATTCTTCAGGTAAGAAGTTAGACTCTCCCCAGCTCATGTCATGTCAGCCCTGAGGGGACCTTAGCTAGGTTCCATAGTAAGATATCCAAGCCCCTTCATAATAGTACACTACCTACCCTCTCACTCCCCAGCCACACTCATCCGCTTGCCTCCGAGCTTTTCCATGTGCTGTTCCTCTGCCTGGAATGCTTACTCTACCTAAAGAACTCCTCTTCATCCTGCAAGACCCAGCCCCCTGTTACCTCCACTGAAAGACTCATCTCTTCTTCACCTATGTTTCTCCAGCACATTGCATTCCTCTGTCATGACACTTAGCAGGCAGCCCAGCTCTTGAAGGTTGACACATCTGACTTCTCATGAAAGGAGGGAAGGGGCAGAGTCACAGAGGGAGCTCAGAGCATGTTGTGGGTGAAGGAATGGGGGCTGCAAAAGATGGGGCGTGGGAGCATCTGACCCCTTCCTGGAGGAGTGTTGGCATTCTCTCACCCCATGCTCCTCTTGAAATCTGGCAAGTGCGGGAAGCAAGGATGGAGTCTTCCCCATCAGGTCTCCATGGGGACAGGAGTCAGATCTCTTTCAAGGTACAAACTACTATGAACCTTTTCTAAGTGTGTCCAAACCAGCACCCCAACCCTAAGCGAGTGTTGAGAGGGCTGTGGGAGGGATTCCACTCACTGATGAGAATATTTGCCCAGGGAGATGGAGGATGGGTTCTGGTCTACCCATGACCAAGGCATCCCAGGTCAGTCTTGGCAGTATCATCTTCATCCCTTTCAACCACAGCCTGTGTCTCTGCTCCCCATTATAATAAAGCTGCTTCATGATATCTCTCTACTTCCTCTCCTCCGTGTGTCTCCTCCACCCATGCCAGTCAGGTTTCTTCCTGAACACGCCACTCGGCTGGTCTCGTCGTGGTCACCAATGACCTGCCTCTGCTCTCCACCCAACCTCACAGGACCTCCCAGCAGCAGCCAATGGCCGCTCAGCCTCTGCGACATGCTTCGTTCCCAGTCCCTTTCCTGGTCCCTCCTTCTCCCTGTCCACAGGCCTCTCTTGTCTCCCTCTCCCTCCCTACTAATTCCCAGTGATCCCGGGGAGCAGCCCAGAGCCTCTGTTTCCAGCCCATCTCACCTTTGAATCCTGCAGGCGCCACTCACTGCCTTCTCCCCACCCCTGGCTGTCTAAAGGGCACCCCACTCTTCCCAGGGACAAGCTGAATCCTTGACTCCCACTGCCCCTCCCCAACAGAAACCCCCTGCTCCTCCCACTGCGCCTCCACTCAGCTGCTGCTGTCCCATCCTCCCAGGGGCTCAGGAGAAGGCCTCAGGGCAGCCTGGACTCTCTCTTTTCTCACAACCCTCTTGGCTCCACCTTCAGAATCCACTCAGAATCCACTACTTCACACCCTTTCTCTGGCTCCTTACCAGGTCAAAGCTCTCTGTCTCTCACCTTGATTATGATCCTAACACTTACTTTCAAATCCCTGTCACTTTTATCCTGAGGCTGAGTCGCAAGAGTACTGAGAGTGATCACTTAACATGTGCGTTGAATCATGCAATGCCTCTGCACAAAACCCTGCAGGGGTTCCCATGTTCCTTACGATGACAACCGAAGTTCTTACAGGGCCCTAGGGTTCTCTCTAGCTGCACCTCCTGACTCACACTTTCTTTTACTGGGCCCCAGGGCCTTTGCACTTGCTTTCTCTTCTGTCTGGAATTCCTTTCTTCGGAGATTTACAAGGCTCATGTGCTCTTTGTGCTTGTTTTCTGAAGGTCTTTGCCTCCAAAACCTCAAATGCCACTGCCTCTAAAAGGCCTTACCTGATTGCAATCTGAAATGGCACCCGCTGTCCCACCCCTGTTTTTTTCCTTCTTCCATTGTATTTACCTCAATGAGCTTTGATTACCTGACATCGTTTTATTCTCTCTATATATCTATTTATCTGCTTGTGATCTGTGGTGGGAGCTATGTGTCATCACAGGTTTTGCCTGTTTTGCTCTCGGATGTGCTCTAGCTCATAGGATAGTGTCAGGCATACAGTAGATGCTCAGTAAATAGTTGCCAGTTGAGTGAATGTAGAACCATACATCACCACAATGCTGTAGGAATAAAGGCAGGGTCTCAGAGATGCTGAAGCTGAGTCTTATTCTTAAAGGCTCCCTGAGAGCCCCCAGCCCCATCTCTAGTCCTGAAGGTCCTGCCATGACATCTCTGCTCCCCACCCTCAACCTGTTCTCTTCCTCACAGCACAGGGGATGAACACAG
>NW_022316170.1:0-5309 GCF_002776525.5 Piliocolobus tephrosceles
CTGTGTTCATCCCCTGTGCTGTGAGGAAGAGAACAGGTTGAGGGTGGGGAGCAGAGATGTCATGGCAGGACCTTCAGGACTAGAGATGGGGCTGGGGGCTCTCAGGGAGCCTTTAAGAATAAGACTCAGCTTCAGCATCTCTGAGACCCTGCCTTTATTCCTACAGCATTGTGGTGATGTATGGTTCTACATTCACTCAACTGGCAACTATTTACTGAGCATCTACTGTATGCCTGACACTATCCTATGAGCTAGAGCACATCCGAGAGCAAAACAGGCAAAACCTGTGATGACACATAGCTCCCACCACAGATCACAAGCAGATAAATAGATATATAGAGAGAATAAAACGATGTCAGGTAATCAAAGCTCATTGAGGTAAATACAATGGAAGAAGGAAAAAAACAGGGGTGGGACAGCGGGTGCCATTTCAGATTGCAATCAGGTAAGGCCTTTTAGAGGCAGTGGCATTTGAGGTTTTGGAGGCAAAGACCTTCAGAAAACAAGCACAAAGAGCACATGAGCCTTGTAAATCTCCGAAGAAAGGAATTCCAGACAGAAGAGAAAGCAAGTGCAAAGGCCCTGGGGCCCAGTAAAAGAAAGTGTGAGTCAGGAGGTGCAGCTAGAGAGAACCCTAGGGCCCTGTAAGAACTTCGGTTGTCATCGTAAGGAACATGGGAACCCCTGCAGGGTTTTGTGCAGAGGCATTGCATGATTCAACGCACATGTTAAGTGATCACTCTCAGTACTCTTGCGACTCAGCCTCAGGATAAAAGTGACAGGGATTTGAAAGTAAGTGTTAGGATCATAATCAAGGTGAGAGACAGAGAGCTTTGACCTGGTAAGGAGCCAGAGAAAGGGTGTGAAGTAGTGGATTCTGAGTGGATTCTGAAGGTGGAGCCAAGAGGGTTGTGAGAAAAGAGAGAGTCCAGGCTGCCCTGAGGCCTTCTCCTGAGCCCCTGGGAGGATGGGACAGCAGCAGCTGAGTGGAGGCGCAGTGGGAGGAGCAGGGGGTTTCTGTTGGGGAGGGGCAGTGGGAGTCAAGGATTCAGCTTGTCCCTGGGAAGAGTGGGGTGCCCTTTAGACAGCCAGGGGTGGGGAGAAGGCAGTGAGTGGCGCCTGCAGGATTCAAAGGTGAGATGGGCTGGAAACAGAGGCTCTGGGCTGCTCCCCGGGATCACTGGGAATTAGTAGGGAGGGAGAGGGAGACAAGAGAGGCCTGTGGACAGGGAGAAGGAGGGACCAGGAAAGGGACTGGGAACGAAGCATGTCGCAGAGGCTGAGCGGCCATTGGCTGCTGCTGGGAGGTCCTGTGAGGTTGGGTGGAGAGCAGAGGCAGGTCATTGGTGACCACGACGAGACCAGCCGAGTGGCGTGTTCAGGAAGAAACCTGACTGGCATGGGTGGAGGAGACACACGGAGGAGAGGAAGTAGAGAGATATCATGAAGCAGCTTTATTATAATGGGGAGCAGAGACACAGGCTGTGGTTGAAAGGGATGAAGATGATACTGCCAAGACTGACCTGGGATGCCTTGGTCATGGGTAGACCAGAACCCATCCTCCATCTCCCTGGGCAAATATTCTCATCAGTGAGTGGAATCCCTCCCACAGCCCTCTCAACACTCGCTTAGGGTTGGGGTGCTGGTTTGGACACACTTAGAAAAGGTTCATAGTAGTTTGTACCTTGAAAGAGATCTGACTCCTGTCCCCATGGAGACCTGATGGGGAAGACTCCATCCTTGCTTCCCGCACTTGCCAGATTTCAAGAGGAGCATGGGGTGAGAGAATGCCAACACTCCTCCAGGAAGGGGTCAGATGCTCCCACGCCCCATCTTTTGCAGCCCCCATTCCTTCACCCACAACATGCTCTGAGCTCCCTCTGTGACTCTGCCCCTTCCCTCCTTTCATGAGAAGTCAGATGTGTCAACCTTCAAGAGCTGGGCTGCCTGCTAAGTGTCATGACAGAGGAATGCAATGTGCTGGAGAAACATAGGTGAAGAAGAGATGAGTCTTTCAGTGGAGGTAACAGGGGGCTGGGTCTTGCAGGATGAAGAGGAGTTCTTTAGGTAGAGTAAGCATTCCAGGCAGAGGAACAGCACATGGAAAAGCTCGGAGGCAAGCGGATGAGTGTGGCTGGGGAGTGAGAGGGTAGGTAGTGTACTATTATGAAGGGGCTTGGATATCTTACTATGGAACCTAGCTAAGGTCCCCTTAGGGCTGACATGACATGAGCTGGGTCCTAGCAGCCTCACATTGGGGGTCAAAGTGCAGTGAGGAGAGTCTAATTTCTTACCTGAAGAATCCCCAGATGCCCAGGCGGTACTGAATGGTCACCACCACCACGTTTTCATGGGCAGCAAGGGCCAGCCCATCATAGGTTGATGCCGCACCCACCATCAGCCCCCCTCCGTGGATCCACACCATCACCTGGGCAGGGAGGAAGCAACATACCAGTTACAAGACACAGAGCAAGGGAGCACTCAGAAGGCGTCTTGTTTGGTGACCTACCTGTTGGTCACAACTGAAGGAGGATGTTATCCAAAGTTCACCAGCACCCAGCAAGGTTGCAAAAGTCAGTCTCTCTCCTCCAAAATTCTCCCAACCGGGGCCCAAGCCACCACCCCACTGCACATACCCTGGCTGCCGCTTCCTTTATACCCAGCCTCCAGTGCCTCCTCCTCCCAAGGTTCTTCATGCTGAGAACATCATCATGAGTATAGCAAAGGCTAAGGATGTTGTGTTCTCCCCGTCACTCCCATCACCCTCAAGCCTGAACTGTTCATGCAGCTCAGTGTACCCTTGAAGAGCCCTTGTATCTCAGCTTCATCTCAGTTTACTCTCTCATGGTGAAGTAAACTTCTCTGTGCATGAATGATTGTCTCGGGAAGCACACATGCCTGTGATGGTGTCGCTTCCTTAAATGCCTCCTCTATGCCTCTGCATCCCCAAATCCTATCCATCCCTCAGAGTCCAGCCTAAAATCCACCCACTTCAGGATGCCTTCAATCAATGGACTAACACTGTCTGAGAACTTACTATGTGCCAGGGACTCTGCTAATACCCGAGGATGAGAGTGGATACAATTCCTCATGCATGGTTCTTGCATTTTAAAATTCCACATAGTGGGGAAGAAGTGAAAGGGGCTAAAATAGTAATATTGTAATAATATTATTAATAAAATAAAAAAGAACTCACAACATAAACTATGTCCCAAGTGCTGTTCTAAGCACAGTAAATTAAACTATCCACTGGGTAGGTACTAATTCTGTCCCATTCTCCAGGTGGGAAAATGAAGGCACTTAACCTGCCCAAGGTCCTACAAATCAAAAATGGTAGATGCAGGACTTTAACCCAGGCTGTCTGGCTCCAGAGTCCACATGTTGAGCTTCCCGGCATACTGCAGGCGCCGGCCACAGTGCAGTGGGTCCACTGTTAGGGTAGGGGTACGAGCCTGTCTCTGCCTACTTAGCCAGGGACTGAGACCAAGCTTAGTGGTCACCCTTGACTGATCATATCTGATGATTTCCCATTCTGAGGAAACAGAGGCTTAGAGAAGTTAAGAAACTTCCAAGTCTCTCAGCAGAGGCAGAATCAGGATTTAAACCTAGACTATGTAGTTCTAGAACCTGTGGCCATTCCTGGAGGTTCTCCTGCCTCCAGGTTCCCAGAACCCCTGTTTCTCCCACACATCTAATCCCTGCCTGCCTCCTGGGGAGGGACTCAGTGTGCATTCATCTTTGGGTGAAGGCTGAGCCCGCAGGCTGGCCTGCAATAACATGCTGAAGAGAGGATATGTCTCTACAGCCCAGATGGCAAGATATTTGAAGGCAGGGGCTGCGTGGAGTGGGTTCATGTTCCTCCTTTTGCTGAAACCCCAGGTCTGACTGTGTATATGGGGCACTGAGTACACAATAGAAGAAAGAAAGAAAGAATGAAAGAAAAAAAGAAAGAAAGAAAGAAAGAGAGTAAACCTTTTTCCCACTTCCTCTGTCTTACAAAGCACATGTAGAGACAACTTCTAGTCCCACATTTGCAAACCTGCTCCCCCACTAGTGGGCACCATGCCACGGTGCCCCTGGGAGACTGGCTGGACACAACACCCCTTGTTTTTACACCCTAGAGTGACCTCCTCTGCCAGAAGATCCTACCCACCCTGCAACCTGCAGCTGGCAGCCTGCCCCACCTCCTGCCCTTCATTTATTTGGGAAATGCTGACTCACTGGGTCATCAGCCTTTGCCAAGACAATTACGGAGGGAAAATAGGTACAAAAAAATCCAAGATATTTGGTTAAAGGCAAAAGGAAGTGCTTCTGGGTTTGTCCCACGTTTTTCCCTTAAAGCCCGTACCCGGACAGTGAAAGTTACCCCAGATGAATGTTGGTGTGCTGGAGAAAGGCCACCTACAAGCTCAATGCCCTACTCCGTGTCAAAAGCACTGGTTTGAAGATCAGAAGACTTGAACCAAAACTACCCTACTGGGTGACCTCCCCTTCCCTCTGGGCCTCAGTTTCTCTATCTGAAAAGAAAGAGTTGGGGTGTTGGGTTTTCTCTAAGTTCCTTCCACCGCTAACATTATTGAAAATCATGTCTTACCCACTCTGGGTATCAGATTGTTCATCTAGTAACGAAAAGTAATCATTCTCATCCTTCTATTAGCATGAGGGAACTTGGAACAATTAAGATGTTCATTAAAGATGCACAGCAAACTCCCCCAGAGTCCCTGTGTCATGAGGGGAAACTGAGGTGTGGAAAGCCTATGTTTCCTGTGGAGGTCCTGAGGTCCTGGCCTTGAGGTGCAACTCCCTCCTCAAGCTGCCTTCATCCCCTTCCCATCTACACTAGAAGATCCGGGGTACTGGAACTGACACGCCTTGACCAGGGGATCCCAGGGCTTACCGGCAGCCTGTTTTTCTTGGTCAAGTCAGCAGGAGTGTAAATATTGAGGTAAAGACAGTCTTCGGAAACCTTGAGAGAAATGTTCTCCTTTCTGTTAGTCAACAGGTCTGAGAGAAACTTCCCCACCTTGGGATCTTGGGTGCACCTGGGGATGGGAAAAGAAGAACCCCTGAAGTTCAGCCAGATATAAGCCAGGTGTCTTCTTTGGCAGGGCCTTGGACTGGGAGGTTTAAGCCTGAAAATGGACTTGATATTTACAGACTTACCACATTGTAGTGAGTAGGAGGCTATCAGGGGCTTCAGGTGGGGGCGCTGGGACTCACTAAGGTCTCCTAAGACCAAGCAGAGTGAGAAGAGCTTCACATCTCTTCCCTTCCCGGAGCCTTTGGGACTCCCAGCATCAAGGAGGGGA
>NW_022316171.1:0-4946 GCF_002776525.5 Piliocolobus tephrosceles
AACCGAAAGGAGAACATTCCTCTCAAGGTTTCCGAAGACTGTCTTTACCTCAATATTTACACTCCTGCTGACTTGACCAAGAAAAACAGGCTTCCGGTAAGCCGTGGGATGCCCTGGTCAAGGCGTGTCAGTTCCAGGACCGTGGATCTTCTGGGGCAGACCAGAAGGGGATGAAGGCAGCTTGAGGAGGGAGCTGCACAGGCCAGGACTATTTCAGGGACCCCAGGGCTTCCACAGGAAACACAGGCTTTCCACACCTCAGTTTCCCCTCATGACACAGGGACTCTGGGGGAGTTTGCTGTGCATCTTTAATGAACATCTTAATTGTTCCAAGTTCCCTCATGCTAATAGAAGGATGAGAATGATTACTTTTCGTTACTAGATGAACAATCTGATACCCAGAGTGGGTAAGACATGATTTTCAACAATGTTAGCAGCGGAAGGAACTTAGAGACAAGCCTACACCCCAACTCTTCTTTTTTAAATGGAGAAACTGAGGCCCAGACTGGGAAGGAGAGGTCACTGAGTAGGGTAGTTTTGGCTCCAGTCTTCTGATCTTCAAACCAGTGCTCTTGACACGGAGTAGGGCATTGAGCTTGTAGGTGGCCTTTCTCCAGCACACCAACATTCATCTGGGGTCATTTTCACTGTCCGGGTACGGGCTTTAAGGGAAAAACGTGGGACAAACCCAGAAGCACTTCCTTTTGCCTTTGGCCAAATATCTGGGATTTTTCTGTACCTATTTTCCCTCCCTAATTGTCTTGGCAAAGGCTGATGACCCAGTGAGTCAGCATTTCCCAAATAAATGAAGGGCAGGAGGTGGGGCAGGCTGCCAGCTGCAGGTTGCAGGATGGGTAGGATCTTCTGGCAAAGGAGGCCACTCCAGGGTGTAAAAACAAGGGGTGTGGCATCTGACCAGTCTCCCAGGGGCACCGTGGCATGGTGCCCACGAGTGGGAGAGCAGGTTTGCAAATGTGGGACTAGAAGTTGTCTCTACATGTGCTTTGTAAGACACAGGAAGTGGGAGAAAGGCTTACTCATTCATTCGTTCATTTATTCATTCATTCATTCTTCTATTGTGTACTCAGTGCTCCATATACACAGTTAGACCTGGGGTTTCCGCAAAAGGAGGAACATGAACCCCGTCCACGCAGCCCCTACCTTCAAGGATCTTGCCATCTGGGCTGTAGAGACATATTCTCTCTTCAACATGTTATTGCAGGCCAGCCTGCGGGCTCAGCCTTCACACAAAGATGAATGTACACTCAGTCCCTCCCTAGGAGGCAGGCAGGGATTAGAGGTGTGGGAGAAACAGGATCTCTGAGAATCTGGAGGCAGGAGAACCTCCAGGAATGGCCACAGGTTCTAGAACTACACGGTCTAGGTTTAAATCCTGGTTCTCCCTTTGACTAGCTGGACATTTCTTAACTTTCTTAAGCCTCTGTTTCCTCAAAATGAGAGTTATCACACATGATCTGTCAAGGGTGACCACTGAGCTTGATCTCAGTCCCTGGCTAAGTAGGCAGAGGCAGGCTCATACCTCTACCCTAACAGTGAACCCACTGCAGTGTGGCCAGCGCCTGCAGTATGCTGGGCAGGTCAACATGTGGACTCTGGAGCCAGACAGCCTGGGTTAAAGTCCTGCTGCTACCACTTTTAAGTTGTAGGACCTTGGGCAGTTTAAGTGCCTCCATTTTCCACCTGGAGAATGGGAGAGTATTAGTATCTACCCAATGGATAGTTTATTTTACTGTGCGTAGAACAGCACTTGGGACATAGTTTATGTTATGAGTTATTTTATATTTTATTCGTATTATTATTACAATATTATTATTTTAACCCTTTCACTTCTTCCCTGCTATGTGGACTTTTAAAATGCAAGAACCATGCATGAGGAATTGTATCCACTCTCATCCTCGGGTATTAGCAGAGTCCCTGGCACATAGTAAGTTCTCAGACAGTGTTAGTCCATTGATTGAAGGCATCCTGAAGTGGGTGGGTTTTAGTCTGGGCTCTTGAGGGATGGATAGGATTTGGGGATGCAGAGATATAGAGGAGGCATTTGAGGAAGAGACACCATCACAGGTATGTGTGCTTCCCGAGACAATCATTCGTGCACAGATAAGTTTAATTCACCAGGAGAGAGTAAACTGAGATGAAACTGAGATACAAAGGCTCCCCAAGGGTACACTGAGCTGCATGAACAGTCCAGGCTTGAGGGTGATGGGAGTGACAGGGAGAACACAACATCCTTAGCCTTTGCTATACCCATGATGATGTTCTCAGCATGAAGAGCCTTGGGAGGAGGAGGCACTGGAGGCTGGGTATAAAGGAAGGGGCAGCTGAAGTGTGTACAGTGGGGTGGTGGCTTGGGCCCCGGATGGGAGAATTATGGAGGAGAGAGACTATCTTTGGCAACCTTGCTGGGCATTGGTGAACTTTGGATAAAATCCTCCTTCAGTTGTGACCAACAGGTAGGTCACCAAACAAGACACCTTCTGAGTGCTCCCTGGCTCTGTGTCCTGTAACTGGTATGTTGCTTACACCCTGCCCAGGTGATGGTGTGGATCCACGGAGGGGGGCTGAGGATGGGTGCGGCATCAACCTATGATGGGCTGGCCCTTGCTGCCCATGAAAACGTGGTGGTGGTGACCATTCAGTACCGCCTGGGCATCTGGGGATTCTTCAGGTAAGAAATTAGACTCTCCTCACTGCACTTTGGCCCCCAACAAGAGGATGCTGGGTCCCAGCTCTGGTCATGCCAGATCTCAGGGGACCTTAGCTAGGTTCCACAGTAAGGCATCCAAGCCACCTACCCTCTCACTCCCCAGCCACACTCATCTGCTTGCCTCTGAGCTTTTCCGTGTGCTGTTCCTCTGCCTGGAATGCTAACTCTACCTGAAGAACTCCTCTTCATCCTGCAAGACCCAAACCCCAGTTACCTCCACTGAAACAGTCATCTTTTCTTCACCTATGTTTCTCCAGCACATTGAATTGCTCTGTCATGACACTTAGCAGGCAACACAGCCCTTGAAGGTTGACACATCTGACTTCTCATGTAAAGGAGGGACAGGGCAGAGTCACAGAGGGAGCTCAGAGCATGTTGTGGGTAAAGGAATGGGGGCTTCAGATGGTGGGATGTGGGAGCATCTGACCCCTTCTTGGAGGACTATTAGGGCCACCTCACCCCATTTTCTGCTTGAAATCCGGTAAGTGCAGAAAGCAAGGATGGAGTCTTCCCCATCAGGTCTCCATGGGGACAGGAGTCAGATCTCCTTCAAGGTGCAATTACTATGAACCTTTACTAAGTGTTAACATCCCAGCACCCTAATCCCAAGTGAGTGATAGGAGGGCTGTGGGAGGGATTCCACTCACTGATGAGAAGGCCTAGGGAAATGGAGGATGGGTTCTGGTCTACCCGTCAGAAAGGCATCCCAGGCCAGTCTTGGCAGTATCATCTTCATCCCTTTCAGCCACAGACTGTATCTCTGCTCCCCATTACAATAAAGCTGCTTCATGATCTCTCTCCACTTCCTCTTTTCTGTGTATCTCCTCCACCCATGTCAGTCAGGTTTCTTCCCCATCATGCCACTGGGCTGGACTCCTCAGGGTCACCAGTGACCTCCCCCTGCTCTCCACCCAACCTCACAGGACCTCCTAGCAGCAGCGGATGGCCATGCAGCCTCTGTGACATGCTTCCTTCCCAGCCCTTTCCTGGTCCCCACTTCCCCCTGTCCACAGGCCTCTCTTGTCTCCCTCTCCCTCCATACTAAGTCCCAGTGATCCCGGGGAGCAGCCCAGAGCCCCTGTTTCCAGCTCACTTCAACTTTGAAGCCCGCAGGCGTCACTCACTGCCTTCTCCCTGCCCCTGATGTCTAAAGGGCGCCCCACTCTTCCCAGGGACAAGCTGAATCCTTGAATCCCACTGCCCCTCCCCAACAGAGATCCTCTCCTCCTCCCACCATGCCTCCCCTCATGCTGCTGCTGTATCCTCCCAGGGACTCACGAGAAGGCCTCATGGGCAGCCTGGACTCTCTCTTTTCTCACAACCCTCTTGACTTCACCTTCAGAATCCACTAGTTTGCAATCTTCCCTGGCTCCTACCCCAGTCAAAGCTCTCTGTCTCTCACCTTGATTATGATCCTAACACTTACTTTCAGATTCCTGCCACTTTTATACTGAGGCTGAGTCGCACAGTACCGAGAATGATCACTTAACATGTGCGCTGAATCATGCAGTGCCTCTGCACAAAATCCTGCGACGGCTTCCCATGTTCCTTACGATGACAGCCAAAGTTCCTGCCAGGCCCCAGGGCCCTCTCTAGCTGCATCTCCTGACTCACACTGTCTTTTACTGGGCCCCAGGGCCTTTGCACTTGCTTTTTCTTCTGTCTGAAATTTCTTTCTTTGGATATTTGCAAGGCTCATGTACTTGTTGTGCTTGTTTTATAAAGGTCTTTGTCTCCAAAACCTCAAATGCCACTGCCTCCAGAAGGCCTTCCCTGATTGCGATCTGAAATGGCATCCCCTGTCCCACCCCTGTTTTTTTCCTTATTCCATTGTATTTACCTCAATGCGCTTTGATTACCTGACATCATTATATTCTCTCTATATATCTATTTATCTGCTTGTGATCTGTGGTGGGAGCTATGTGTCGTCACAGGTTTTGCCTGTTTTGCTCTCAGATGTGCTCTAGCTCATAGGATAGTGTCAGGCATACAGTAGATGCTCAGCAAATAGTTGCCAGTTGAGTGAATGTAGAACCATACATCACCACAATGCTGTAGGAATAAAGGCAGGGTCTCAGAGATGCTGAAGCTCAGCCTTATTCTTAAAGGCTCCCTGAGTGCCCCTGGCCCCATCTCTAGTCCTGAAGGTCCTGCCATGACATCTCTGCTCTCCACCCTCAACCTGTTCTCTTCCTCACAGCACAGGGGATGAACACAG
>NW_022316172.1:0-4946 GCF_002776525.5 Piliocolobus tephrosceles
CTGTGTTCATCCCCTGTGCTGTGAGGAAGAGAACAGGTTGAGGGTGGAGAGCAGAGATGTCATGGCAGGACCTTCAGGACTAGAGATGGGGCCAGGGGCACTCAGGGAGCCTTTAAGAATAAGGCTGAGCTTCAGCATCTCTGAGACCCTGCCTTTATTCCTACAGCATTGTGGTGATGTATGGTTCTACATTCACTCAACTGGCAACTATTTGCTGAGCATCTACTGTATGCCTGACACTATCCTATGAGCTAGAGCACATCTGAGAGCAAAACAGGCAAAACCTGTGACGACACATAGCTCCCACCACAGATCACAAGCAGATAAATAGATATATAGAGAGAATATAATGATGTCAGGTAATCAAAGCGCATTGAGGTAAATACAATGGAATAAGGAAAAAAACAGGGGTGGGACAGGGGATGCCATTTCAGATCGCAATCAGGGAAGGCCTTCTGGAGGCAGTGGCATTTGAGGTTTTGGAGACAAAGACCTTTATAAAACAAGCACAACAAGTACATGAGCCTTGCAAATATCCAAAGAAAGAAATTTCAGACAGAAGAAAAAGCAAGTGCAAAGGCCCTGGGGCCCAGTAAAAGACAGTGTGAGTCAGGAGATGCAGCTAGAGAGGGCCCTGGGGCCTGGCAGGAACTTTGGCTGTCATCGTAAGGAACATGGGAAGCCGTCGCAGGATTTTGTGCAGAGGCACTGCATGATTCAGCGCACATGTTAAGTGATCATTCTCGGTACTGTGCGACTCAGCCTCAGTATAAAAGTGGCAGGAATCTGAAAGTAAGTGTTAGGATCATAATCAAGGTGAGAGACAGAGAGCTTTGACTGGGGTAGGAGCCAGGGAAGATTGCAAACTAGTGGATTCTGAAGGTGAAGTCAAGAGGGTTGTGAGAAAAGAGAGAGTCCAGGCTGCCCATGAGGCCTTCTCGTGAGTCCCTGGGAGGATACAGCAGCAGCATGAGGGGAGGCATGGTGGGAGGAGGAGAGGATCTCTGTTGGGGAGGGGCAGTGGGATTCAAGGATTCAGCTTGTCCCTGGGAAGAGTGGGGCGCCCTTTAGACATCAGGGGCAGGGAGAAGGCAGTGAGTGACGCCTGCGGGCTTCAAAGTTGAAGTGAGCTGGAAACAGGGGCTCTGGGCTGCTCCCCGGGATCACTGGGACTTAGTATGGAGGGAGAGGGAGACAAGAGAGGCCTGTGGACAGGGGGAAGTGGGGACCAGGAAAGGGCTGGGAAGGAAGCATGTCACAGAGGCTGCATGGCCATCCGCTGCTGCTAGGAGGTCCTGTGAGGTTGGGTGGAGAGCAGGGGGAGGTCACTGGTGACCCTGAGGAGTCCAGCCCAGTGGCATGATGGGGAAGAAACCTGACTGACATGGGTGGAGGAGATACACAGAAAAGAGGAAGTGGAGAGAGATCATGAAGCAGCTTTATTGTAATGGGGAGCAGAGATACAGTCTGTGGCTGAAAGGGATGAAGATGATACTGCCAAGACTGGCCTGGGATGCCTTTCTGACGGGTAGACCAGAACCCATCCTCCATTTCCCTAGGCCTTCTCATCAGTGAGTGGAATCCCTCCCACAGCCCTCCTATCACTCACTTGGGATTAGGGTGCTGGGATGTTAACACTTAGTAAAGGTTCATAGTAATTGCACCTTGAAGGAGATCTGACTCCTGTCCCCATGGAGACCTGATGGGGAAGACTCCATCCTTGCTTTCTGCACTTACCGGATTTCAAGCAGAAAATGGGGTGAGGTGGCCCTAATAGTCCTCCAAGAAGGGGTCAGATGCTCCCACATCCCACCATCTGAAGCCCCCATTCCTTTACCCACAACATGCTCTGAGCTCCCTCTGTGACTCTGCCCTGTCCCTCCTTTACATGAGAAGTCAGATGTGTCAACCTTCAAGGGCTGTGTTGCCTGCTAAGTGTCATGACAGAGCAATTCAATGTGCTGGAGAAACATAGGTGAAGAAAAGATGACTGTTTCAGTGGAGGTAACTGGGGTTTGGGTCTTGCAGGATGAAGAGGAGTTCTTCAGGTAGAGTTAGCATTCCAGGCAGAGGAACAGCACACGGAAAAGCTCAGAGGCAAGCAGATGAGTGTGGCTGGGGAGTGAGAGGGTAGGTGGCTTGGATGCCTTACTGTGGAACCTAGCTAAGGTCCCCTGAGATCTGGCATGACCAGAGCTGGGACCCAGCATCCTCTTGTTGGGGGCCAAAGTGCAGTGAGGAGAGTCTAATTTCTTACCTGAAGAATCCCCAGATGCCCAGGCGGTACTGAATGGTCACCACCACCACGTTTTCATGGGCAGCAAGGGCCAGCCCATCATAGGTTGATGCCGCACCCATCCTCAGCCCCCCTCCGTGGATCCACACCATCACCTGGGCAGGGTGTAAGCAACATACCAGTTACAGGACACAGAGCCAGGGAGCACTCAGAAGGTGTCTTGTTTGGTGACCTACCTGTTGGTCACAACTGAAGGAGGATTTTATCCAAAGTTCACCAATGCCCAGCAAGGTTGCCAAAGATAGTCTCTCTCCTCCATAATTCTCCCATCCGGGGCCCAAGCCACCACCCCACTGTACACACTTCAGCTGCCCCTTCCTTTATACCCAGCCTCCAGTGCCTCCTCCTCCCAAGGCTCTTCATGCTGAGAACATCATCATGGGTATAGCAAAGGCTAAGGATGTTGTGTTCTCCCTGTCACTCCCATCACCCTCAAGCCTGGACTGTTCATGCAGCTCAGTGTACCCTTGGGGAGCCTTTGTATCTCAGTTTCATCTCAGTTTACTCTCTCCTGGTGAATTAAACTTATCTGTGCACGAATGATTGTCTCGGGAAGCACACATACCTGTGATGGTGTCTCTTCCTCAAATGCCTCCTCTATATCTCTGCATCCCCAAATCCTATCCATCCCTCAAGAGCCCAGACTAAAACCCACCCACTTCAGGATGCCTTCAATCAATGGACTAACACTGTCTGAGAACTTACTATGTGCCAGGGACTCTGCTAATACCCGAGGATGAGAGTGGATACAATTCCTCATGCATGGTTCTTGCATTTTAAAAGTCCACATAGCAGGGAAGAAGTGAAAGGGTTAAAATAATAATATTGTAATAATAATACGAATAAAATATAAAATAACTCATAACATAAACTATGTCCCAAGTGCTGTTCTACGCACAGTAAAATAAACTATCCATTGGGTAGATACTAATACTCTCCCATTCTCCAGGTGGAAAATGGAGGCACTTAAACTGCCCAAGGTCCTACAACTTAAAAGTGGTAGCAGCAGGACTTTAACCCAGGCTGTCTGGCTCCAGAGTCCACATGTTGACCTGCCCAGCATACTGCAGGCGCTGGCCACACTGCAGTGGGTTCACTGTTAGGGTAGAGGTATGAGCCTGCCTCTGCCTACTTAGCCAGGGACTGAGATCAAGCTCAGTGGTCACCCTTGACAGATCATGTGTGATAACTCTCATTTTGAGGAAACAGAGGCTTAAGAAAGTTAAGAAATGTCCAGCTAGTCAAAGGGAGAACCAGGATTTAAACCTAGACCGTGTAGTTCTAGAACCTGTGGCCATTCCTGGAGGTTCTCCTGCCTCCAGATTCTCAGAGATCCTGTTTCTCCCACACCTCTAATCCCTGCCTGCCTCCTAGGGAGGGACTGAGTGTACATTCATCTTTGTGTGAAGGCTGAGCCCGCAGGCTGGCCTGCAATAACATGTTGAAGAGAGAATATGTCTCTACAGCCCAGATGGCAAGATCCTTGAAGGTAGGGGCTGCGTGGACGGGGTTCATGTTCCTCCTTTTGCGGAAACCCCAGGTCTAACTGTGTATATGGAGCACTGAGTACACAATAGAAGAATGAATGAATGAATAAATGAACGAATGAATGAGTAAGCCTTTCTCCCACTTCCTGTGTCTTACAAAGCACATGTAGAGACAACTTCTAGTCCCACATTTGCAAACCTGCTCTCCCACTCGTGGGCACCATGCCACGGTGCCCCTGGGAGACTGGTCAGATGCCACACCCCTTGTTTTTACACCCTGGAGTGGCCTCCTTTGCCAGAAGATCCTACCCATCCTGCAACCTGCAGCTGGCAGCCTGCCCCACCTCCTGCCCTTCATTTATTTGGGAAATGCTGACTCACTGGGTCATCAGCCTTTGCCAAGACAATTAGGGAGGGAAAATAGGTACAGAAAAATCCCAGATATTTGGCCAAAGGCAAAAGGAAGTGCTTCTGGGTTTGTCCCACGTTTTTCCCTTAAAGCCCGTACCCGGACAGTGAAAATGACCCCAGATGAATGTTGGTGTGCTGGAGAAAGGCCACCTACAAGCTCAATGCCCTACTCCGTGTCAAGAGCACTGGTTTGAAGATCAGAAGACTGGAGCCAAAACTACCCTACTCAGTGACCTCTCCTTCCCAGTCTGGGCCTCAGTTTCTCCATTTAAAAAAGAAGAGTTGGGGTGTAGGCTTGTCTCTAAGTTCCTTCCGCTGCTAACATTGTTGAAAATCATGTCTTACCCACTCTGGGTATCAGATTGTTCATCTAGTAACGAAAAGTAATCATTCTCATCCTTCTATTAGCATGAGGGAACTTGGAACAATTAAGATGTTCATTAAAGATGCACAGCAAACTCCCCCAGAGTCCCTGTGTCATGAGGGGAAACTGAGGTGTGGAAAGCCTGTGTTTCCTGTGGAAGCCCTGGGGTCCCTGAAATAGTCCTGGCCTGTGCAGCTCCCTCCTCAAGCTGCCTTCATCCCCTTCTGGTCTGCCCCAGAAGATCCACGGTCCTGGAACTGACACGCCTTGACCAGGGCATCCCACGGCTTACCGGAAGCCTGTTTTTCTTGGTCAAGTCAGCAGGAGTGTAAATATTGAGGTAAAGACAGTCTTCGGAAACCTTGAGAGGAATGTTCTCCTTTCGGTT
>NW_022316173.1:0-5689 GCF_002776525.5 Piliocolobus tephrosceles
TCTCCATGTAAATCCAGAGAGAAGAATTTCTGTGAAGACAAAGGCAGAGGATATGGGTTAGAGGCTTCCCAGGAGAACACTGAGCTGGGTGACTGGGTCAACAGAGGTGTCAGGTTCTCCCTCGTGGTGCCGAGCTGGCTGGGCTGAAAGGAAGTGGGCAGGACTCCAGCTCCGCTGGGCCTGAGCACAGGGTGAAGGCGTAGCAGGGAAGGGTGGGCACCCGCATGGGAAGGATGGGCCAGGGACTCTGAGCCAGAGTTGATGGAACTCTGGAGAGGATGCCCACTGGTTGTGGCTGCCCAGCCCTCAATCTCTCTCCCTTTCCTCTTCCCCTGGGAAGAACATGCAATTCTCCTTTGGAGACCTCCTTCTTCCCCCATCACTCCATGAATTCATACATCTATATGCCACCTGGTGTGCTCCATCTCTCTGAACATGAATTTTAGCTCAGGAATGGGCATACACCCATGTCAATCCAATAGAGTTTACCCCAAAACTTTGGCAGGAATTGTTTAGAAAGAGGGTTTTTATAAATTACCTTGGGCAGTATGGCCATTTTCACAATATTGATTCTTCCTATTGATTCTTCCTATCCATGAGTATTGTATGTTCTTCCATTTGTTTGTGTCCTCTTTTATTATAGATTCAATGCCATCCCCATTAAGCTACTAATGACTTTTGCCACAGAATTGGAGAAAACTGCTTTGAAGTTCATATGGAACCAAAAACGACCCTGCATTGCCAGGACAATCCTAAGCCAAAAGAACAAAGCTGGAGGCATCACGCTACCTGACTTCAAACTGCACTACAAGGCTACAGTAGCCAAAACAGCATGGTACTGGTACCAAAACAGAGATATAGACCAATGGAACAGAACAGAGCCCTCAGAAATAATACCACACATCTACAGCCATCTGATCTTTGACAAACCTGACAAAAACAAGAAATGGGGAAACGATTCCCTATTTAATAAATGGTGCTGGGAAAATTGGCTAGCCATAAGTAGAAAGCTGAAACTGGATCCTTTCCTTACTCCTTATACAAAAATTAATTCAAGATGGATTAGAGACTTAAATGTTAGACCTAAAGCCATAAAAACCCTAGAAGAAAACCTAGGTAATATCATTCAGGACATTGGCATGGGCAAGGACTTCATGTCTAAAACACCCAAAGCAATGGCAACAAAAACCAGAATTGACAAATGGGATCTAATTAAACTAAAGAGCTTCTGCACAGCAAAAGAAACTACCATCAGAGTCAACAGGCAACCTATAGAATGGGAGAAAATTTTTGCAATCTACTCATCTGACAAAGGGCTAATATCCAGAACCTATAAAGAACTCAATCAAATTTACAAGAAAAAAACAAACAACCCCATCAAAAAGTGGGCAAAGGATATGAACAGACATTTCTCAAAAGAAGACATTCATACAGTCAACAGACACATGAAAAAATGCTCATCATCACTCGCCATCAGAGAAATGCAAATCAAAACCACAATGAGATACCATCTCACACCAGTTAGAATGGCAATCATTAAAAAATCAGGAAACAACAGGTGCTGGAGAGGATGTGGAGAAATAGGAACACTTTTACACTGTTGGTGGCACTGTAAACCAGTTCAACCATTGTGGAAAACAGTGTGGTGATTCCTCAAGGATCTAGAACTAGAAATACCATTTGACCCAGCCATCCCATTACTGGGTATATACCCAAAGGATTATAAGTCATGCTGATATGAAGACACATGCACACGTATGTTTATTGTGGCACTATTCACAATAGCAAAGACTTGGAATCAACCCATCCATGACAGACTGGATTAAGAAAATGTGGCACATATACACCATGGAATACTATGCAGCCATAAAAAAGGATGAGTTGGTGTCCTTTGTAGGGACATGAAAGCAGCTGGAAACCATCATTCTCAGGAAACTATCGCAAGAACAGAAAACCAAATACCGCATGTTCTCACTCATAGGTGGGAATTGAACAATGAGATCACTTGGACACAGGAAGGGGAACATCACACACTGGGTCCTATTGTGGGGAGGCAGGGGAAGGGATAGCATTAGGAGATATACCTAATGTAAATGACGAGTTAATGGGTGCAGCACACCATCATGGCACAGGTATACATATGTAACAAGCCTGCACGTTGTGTACATGTACCCTAGAACTTAAAGTATAATAAATAAATAAATAAATAAATAAATAAATAAATAAATAAATAAATAAAGGAAGTAGTAACTTTTACCAGAGTAGGAATGGATGATGGACTAATGTTAAAAAATAAACATATATCATACAACAACAAAAAACATAAAACAAATGAATAAAAAATAAAAATAAATAAAAAAAGAAAGGGTTTTTAAGCAGAGAGGATGCTGTCTTTAACCTTTCCAGGAGACATATCTGCCTAAGAGTGAAGCCAACACAGATGTGCAAAGCTAAAGGATAGAGAATGGTAGATTCTCAGTAATATCCTGTGATCATCTGGATCCAGCCATGCCTGAAGCCATCAACTCCTGAGATTTCCAGTTTACAAGAGGATGCTATTGCAACACATTTCTTTTTCTGTTCAAGGCACTTGGGAGAGTCTCCTCATCTCCCATTAGAAAGCCTTGACTCATACAAGCTCACTGAGTCTCATCCTACCCCACGCTTCTCTTTGGTGTGTGTTCACCAACATTGCAGTGACTGTAATGTTGCACTGTAGTTCACAGGTCTGACCTCTGCTCAGGACATAACCAGTGCAGCTCCCTCCATTAAGGATTGTAGTCCCACTAGTCAGGAGTGTGTGTGTATGTGTGTGTGTGTGTGTGTCTGTGTGTGTCTCTGTGTGTGTGTCTGTATGTGTGTGTCTATGTGTGTGTGTATGTGTGTGCATGTGTGTGTACAGGAGGCAGTGGGTAATCATGGAGGCGCTTCCACAAGATCTCAGAAAAACTCAAAAGGATGTCCTAGGATCTTAGGGATGGGTTTTCCCAAAGACTCAACTCTTCCCTTTTAACCTGGGTCCTCTGATGCCAAATGCAGAATTGCTGGAATATTCGCCTCCTTCCAGGCATGAGAAAACAGGTGTGTTTTAATTCCTTGAGCACTTTGGTCACTTAGAGCCCGAGCCAAGACCTAAGCCCCAAGACCACACTGGACTCAATCCATGGAAACACAAGTAGAGTCCAGTGGTAGAGGCTGGCCCTGAGACCCAGGAGTAGCCTCAGGTCCAAGGAGAGAGTCCAGGGATCAGGCTTCTCCTGAGCTTGGAATTTACACCCTTCTCCCTCAAAGGCAATAGTTGCAATGTCCCTGGGTGCTGTGTCATCTGGGTGTTTGTCCTGCTGGGCTTCCCTGTGATGAGAGACTGCCATGGCCATCCATCAATCCTAAAGGTCCACAAGTCCTAATATGTGAGGACAGCAGGGGCAGCAGAAGATATTCTAGACCTGCAGGTGTGGGTTGTAGATCCCACAGTGTTGCTTCTGTGACTAATTTGAACTGCAACATGGGCAAATTACAAAATTCATCTGTTTTTGTTACCTCTAACAAAATGGGCACAATGATCTCAAAGCTGAATTTCTCAAGAAAGATAAGGTGGAGTCAGGGTTAAGGGCATGACCTCCCGAATTCCACTGTCTGGTCTCAAACCTGGCTCCTCCACCTTCCCTGTGAAGCATCCCTGATGACTATAATGAATGCTTCCCCTCTGTGCTGCCACCATACTCAACCTGTGAAGTATATGAATGTATTTCTCTTTGGATAGATCCTTGTGAGCAGGGACTATGTTCACTTCATGTCTGTTTCACTACCACTAACACCCACCCCTACATACTGAGCATGGATGGATGGATCAACGGAAGGATGGATGGAGTTGGTCAATACATGAGGTACAGTTGAATTGGATGGATACATGAATAGGTGGGTGAAAACTAGCAGATAGGTGATAACTGGATTGTTGGTTTTGGAGGAATGGGTGATGGAGTGAAGATGTAAGGTGACTGGATGATCCATGAATGGTAGATGGATTGAAAATAGACAAATACAAAGTTATGAATAGGTGGACATTAGATCGATAAAAAGATATGAGTTAATTGGATGGATTAGTGAACAGATAGATGGATAAGAAGATCATAGTAGATGGATTAACAAATGGGTGGACGGATGACTATCCTATGATGAAAAGTGAGTCAGAGTCTCAGAAAATCTAGAAAACTGGACCACCACCAGGTCTAATACAGACAGTTTCTAAGCCAGCCAAGATAAATTGTGACATCTTTCTGAAAATCTTTGAGCTTAATATCTCCATCCCCCAAATTCAGAATGATGGTGTCCCCTGGGAATATATGACATTTAATTCCTTAACGATATGTGTGAAAACAAGAATGGCAAAATAATAAATTTTGTTCAGGATTGAGGATTGTTACACAATTTTTTATCATGTTGTTTTTGGACTTTTTTTTTACATTTGTGGCATTTTACACTAAAAAAGGACAAATCAGATTCCCCATTCAGATACTGAGGCTTCTGAAAGGTGAGACACTGTCCCAGGTAACTGTCCCAGGGCAAGAGTATGGCTGAAATTAAGTCTGGGACAAAGTTTACAGGGTTTGGGCTATGGGAACAGGCACACCTACCATTTTCAATGTTGTCTCCATGAGCTCCTCTTCTGTCTTCTGTCGCAGGCAGTGAACCATGACAGCTGAGGTGGTGGTTTGACACCCAGCAGCGATAGCAATTTGCTGCAAAGATCACAGGCAACAGCAGAGTTCAAGAGCTATTTCCCTTCCCTCCACCAAAGTGGAAAGTGGCGTACTATCCCAAGCCCAAGTTGTACAAGTGGCAGGGGGCAGCAAAAGATACTGTAGACCCGCGGGTGTGGGTTCCAGGTCCCACAGAGCATTGCCTCTGTTACTTATCGCAATTGTAACATGGGTCAATTATGTAATCTCTCACCTCTGCTACCTTATCTCCATTGCAATGGACGTAATGATCTCAAGCTGAATATGTCAAGAAAGGCGAGGTGGAGCTAGGATAGAGAGCATGGAATCCTGAACTTCCTTGTCTGCTTTCAAATCCTGGCTGCTCCACTTACCAGCCATTAGGCCACAGGCAGTCCACCTGATTTCTTTGGGCCTTGGTTTCTCCACCCATGGATGGGAATAATGACTGCATCTACCTTATGAGTTACTACATGTTGGAGAGTGCCATGTCTCCCACACAATAAACACGTGTGGAGTTGCAGGAGGCCTAGGTAAGACAATTCACACAGAGGCACTTCAGAAGGTAGCGAATGTGCTTTAAAGGTGAGTTCTAAAGAAAAACAGGATGTCTTCCCTTGTAAGACATAGACGGGGTTTCTCAGCTGAGTGAGGCGTCTGTGGCACAGCCAGGAGTTTCCAGCTGCATATTTGCGTACTAGAGTCGCAAGCAGTAATCAAGCACAACTCTTTAGGGCACAGGTCGGCAATGTGCCCATCAAGGCCAAATAGTAAAT
Organism: Piliocolobus tephrosceles; assembly: GCF_002776525.5. NCBI lineage: Eukaryota > Metazoa > Chordata > Mammalia > Primates > Cercopithecidae > Piliocolobus > Piliocolobus tephrosceles. The sequence goes on from NW_022316173.1 coordinate 5,495, forward strand.
ATTTGAGGCTTTGTGGGCCACGTGGTCTGTGCTGCAACTTTAGCACTGCTGTTGACATGAAACACAGCCATAGACATGAGGTCAATGAATGGGTGTCACTGTGTTCAAAGAAAACTTCCTTTATGGACACTGAAACTTGAATTTCATATAATTTTATGGTTCATGAAATATTATTCTTCTTTTGATTCCTTTCAA
>NW_022316174.1:0-5689 GCF_002776525.5 Piliocolobus tephrosceles
TTGAAAGGAATCAAAAGAAGAATAATATTTCATGAACCATAAAATTATATGAAATTCAAGTTTCAGTGTCCATAAAGGAAGTTTTCTTTGAACACAGTGACACCCATTCATTGACCTCATGTCTATGGCTGTGTTTCATGTCAACAGCAGTGCTAAAGTTGCAGCACAGACCACGTGGCCCACAAAGCCTCAAATATTTACTATTTGGCCTTGATGGGCACATTGCCGACCTGTGCCCTAAAGAGTTGTGCTTGATTACTGCTTGCGACTCTAGTACGCAAATATGCAGCTGGAAACTCCTGGCTGTGCCACAGACGCCTCACTCAGCTGAGAAACCCCGTCTATGTCTTACAAGGGAAGACATCCTGTTTTTCTTTAGAACTCACCTTTAAAGCACATTCGCTACCTTCTGAAGTGCCTCTGTGTGAATTGTCTTACCTAGGCCTCCTGCAACTCCACACGTGTTTATTGTGTGGGAGACATGGCACTCTCCAACATGTAGTAACTCATAAGGTAGATGCAGTCATTATTCCCATCCATGGGTGGAGAAACCAAGGCCCAAAGAAATCAGGTGGACTGCCTGTGGCCTAATGGCTGGTAAGTGGAGCAGCCAGGATTTGAAAGCAGACAAGGAAGTTCAGGATTCCATGCTCTCTATCCTAGCTCCACCTCGCCTTTCTTGACATATTCAGCTTGAGATCATTACGTCCATTGCAATGGAGATAAGGTAGCAGAGGTGAGAGATTACATAATTGACCCATGTTACAATTGCGATAAGTAACAGAGGCAATGCTCTGTGGGACCTGGAACCCACACCCGCGGGTCTACAGTATCTTTTGCTGCCCCCTGCCACTTGTACAACTTGGGCTTGGGATAGTACGCCACTTTCCACTTTGGTGGAGGGAAGGGAAATAGCTCTTGAACTCTGCTGTTGCCTGTGATCTTTGCAGCAAATTGCTATCGCTGCTGGGTGTCAAACCACCACCTCAGCTGTCATGGTTCACTGCCTGCGACAGAAGACAGAAGAGGAGCTCATGGAGACAACATTGAAAATGGTAGGTGTGCCTGTTCCCATAGCCCAAACCCTGTAAACTTTGTCCCAGACTTAATTTCAGCCATACTCTTGCCCTGGGACAGTTACCTGGGACAGTGTCTCACCTTTCAGAAGCCTCAGTATCTGAATGGGGAATCTGATTTGTCCTTTTTTAGTGTAAAATGCCACAAATGTAAAAAAAAAGTCCAAAAACAACATGATAAAAAATTGTGTAACAATCCTCAATCCTGAACAAAATTTATTATTTTGCCATTCTTGTTTTCACACATATCGTTAAGGAATTAAATGTCATATATTCCCAGGGGACACCATCATTCTGAATTTGGGGGATGGAGATATTAAGCTCAAAGATTTTCAGAAAGATGTCACAATTTATCTTGGCTGGCTTAGAAACTGTCTGTATTAGACCTGGTGGTGGTCCAGTTTTCTAGATTTTCTGAGACTCTGACTCACTTTTCATCATAGGATAGTCATCCGTCCACCCATTTGTTAATCCATCTACTATGATCTTCTTATCCATCTATCTGTTCACTAATCCATCCAATTAACTCATATCTTTTTATCGATCTAATGTCCACCTATTCATAACTTTGTATTTGTCTATTTTCAATCCATCTACCATTCATGGATCATCCAGTCACCTTACATCTTCACTCCATCACCCATTCCTCCAAAACCAACAATCCAGTTATCACCTATCTGCTAGTTTTCACCCACCTATTCATGTATCCATCCAATTCAACTGTACCTCATGTATTGACCAACTCCATCCATCCTTCCGTTGATCCATCCATCCATGCTCAGTATGTAGGGGTGGGTGTTAGTGGTAGTGAAACAGACATGAAGTGAACATAGTCCCTGCTCACAAGGATCTATCCAAAGAGAAATACATTCATATACTTCACAGGTTGAGTATGGTGGCAGCACAGAGGGGAAGCATTCATTATAGTCATCAGGGATGCTTCACAGGGAAGGTGGAGGAGCCAGGTTTGAGACCAGACAGTGGAATTCGGGAGGTCATGCCCTTAACCCTGACTCCACCTTATCTTTCTTGAGAAATTCAGCTTTGAGATCATTGTGCCCATTTTGTTAGAGGTAACAAAAACAGATGAATTTTGTAATTTGCCCATGTTGCAGTTCAAATTAGTCACAGAAGCAACACTGTGGGATCTACAACCCACACCTGCAGGTCTAGAATATCTTCTGCTGCCCCTGCTGTCCTCACATATTAGGACTTGTGGACCTTTAGGATTGATGGATGGCCATGGCAGTCTCTCATCACAGGGAAGCCCAGCAGGACAAACACCCAGATGACACAGCACCCAGGGACATTGCAACTATTGCCTTTGAGGGAGAAGGGTGTAAATTCCAAGCTCAGGAGAAGCCTGATCCCTGGACTCTCTCCTTGGACCTGAGGCTACTCCTGGGTCTCAGGGCCAGCCTCTACCACTGGACTCTACTTGTGTTTCCATGGATTGAGTCCAGTGTGGTCTTGGGGCTTAGGTCTTGGCTCGGGCTCTAAGTGACCAAAGTGCTCAAGGAATTAAAACACACCTGTTTTCTCATGCCTGGAAGGAGGCGAATATTCCAGCAATTCTGCATTTGGCATCAGAGGACCCAGGTTAAAAGGGAAGAGTTGAGTCTTTGGGAAAACCCATCCCTAAGATCCTAGGACATCCTTTTGAGTTTTTCTGAGATCTTGTGGAAGCGCCTCCATGATTACCCACTGCCTCCTGTACACACACATGCACACACATACACACACACATAGACACACACATACAGACACACACACAGAGACACACACAGACACACACACACACACACATACACACACACTCCTGACTAGTGGGACTACAATCCTTAATGGAGGGAGCTGCACTGGTTATGTCCTGAGCAGAGGTCAGACCTGTGAACTACAGTGCAACATTACAGTCACTGCAATGTTGGTGAACACACACCAAAGAGAAGCGTGGGGTAGGATGAGACTCAGTGAGCTTGTATGAGTCAAGGCTTTCTAATGGGAGATGAGGAGACTCTCCCAAGTGCCTTGAACAGAAAAAGAAATGTGTTGCAATAGCATCCTCTTGTAAACTGGAAATCTCAGGAGTTGATGGCTTCAGGCATGGCTGGATCCAGATGATCACAGGATATTACTGAGAATCTACCATTCTCTATCCTTTAGCTTTGCACATCTGTGTTGGCTTCACTCTTAGGCAGATATGTCTCCTGGAAAGGTTAAAGACAGCATCCTCTCTGCTTAAAAACCCTTTCTTTTTTTATTTATTTTTATTTTTTATTCATTTGTTTTATGTTTTTTGTTGTTGTATGATATATGTTTATTTTTTAACATTAGTCCATCATCCATTCCTACTCTGGTAAAAGTTACTACTTCCTTTATTTATTTATTTATTTATTTATTTATTTATTTATTTATTTATTTATTATACTTTAAGTTCTAGGGTACATGTACACAACGTGCAGGCTTGTTACATATGTATACCTGTGCCATGATGGTGTGCTGCACCCATTAACTCGTCATTTACATTAGGTATATCTCCTAATGCTATCCCTTCCCCTGCCTCCCCACAATAGGACCCAGTGTGTGATGTTCCCCTTCCTGTGTCCAAGTGATCTCATTGTTCAATTCCCACCTATGAGTGAGAACATGCGGTATTTGGTTTTCTGTTCTTGCGATAGTTTCCTGAGAATGATGGTTTCCAGCTGCTTTCATGTCCCTACAAAGGACACCAACTCATCCTTTTTTATGGCTGCATAGTATTCCATGGTGTATATGTGCCACATTTTCTTAATCCAGTCTGTCATGGATGGGTTGATTCCAAGTCTTTGCTATTGTGAATAGTGCCACAATAAACATACGTGTGCATGTGTCTTCATATCAGCATGACTTATAATCCTTTGGGTATATACCCAGTAATGGGATGGCTGGGTCAAATGGTATTTCTAGTTCTAGATCCTTGAGGAATCACCACACTGTTTTCCACAATGGTTGAACTGGTTTACAGTGCCACCAACAGTGTAAAAGTGTTCCTATTTCTCCACATCCTCTCCAGCACCTGTTGTTTCCTGATTTTTTAATGATTGCCATTCTAACTGGTGTGAGATGGTATCTCATTGTGGTTTTGATTTGCATTTCTCTGATGGCGAGTGATGATGAGCATTTTTTCATGTGTCTGTTGACTGTATGAATGTCTTCTTTTGAGAAATGTCTGTTCATATCCTTTGCCCACTTTTTGATGGGGTTGTTTGTTTTTTTCTTGTAAATTTGATTGAGTTCTTTATAGGTTCTGGATATTAGCCCTTTGTCAGATGAGTAGATTGCAAAAATTTTCTCCCATTCTATAGGTTGCCTGTTGACTCTGATGGTAGTTTCTTTTGCTGTGCAGAAGCTCTTTAGTTTAATTAGATCCCATTTGTCAATTCTGGTTTTTGTTGCCATTGCTTTGGGTGTTTTAGACATGAAGTCCTTGCCCATGCCAATGTCCTGAATGATATTACCTAGGTTTTCTTCTAGGGTTTTTATGGCTTTAGGTCTAACATTTAAGTCTCTAATCCATCTTGAATTAATTTTTGTATAAGGAGTAAGGAAAGGATCCAGTTTCAGCTTTCTACTTATGGCTAGCCAATTTTCCCAGCACCATTTATTAAATAGGGAATCGTTTCCCCATTTCTTGTTTTTGTCAGGTTTGTCAAAGATCAGATGGCTGTAGATGTGTGGTATTATTTCTGAGGGCTCTGTTCTGTTCCATTGGTCTATATCTCTGTTTTGGTACCAGTACCATGCTGTTTTGGCTACTGTAGCCTTGTAGTGCAGTTTGAAGTCAGGTAGCGTGATGCCTCCAGCTTTGTTCTTTTGGCTTAGGATTGTCCTGGCAATGCAGGGTCGTTTTTGGTTCCATATGAACTTCAAAGCAGTTTTCTCCAATTCTGTGGCAAAAGTCATTAGTAGCTTAATGGGGATGGCATTGAATCTATAATAAAAGAGGACACAAACAAATGGAAGAACATACAATACTCATGGATAGGAAGAATCAATAGGAAGAATCAATATTGTGAAAATGGCCATACTGCCCAAGGTAATTTATAAAAACCCTCTTTCTAAACAATTCCTGCCAAAGTTTTGGGGTAAACTCTATTGGATTGACATGGGTGTATGCCCATTCCTGAGCTAAAATTCATGTTCAGAGAGATGGAGCACACCAGGTGGCATATAGATGTATGAATTCATGGAGTGATGGGGGAAGAAGGAGGTCTCCAAAGGAGAATTGCATGTTCTTCCCAGGGGAAGAGGAAAGGGAGAGAGATTGAGGGCTGGGCAGCCACAACCAGTGGGCATCCTCTCCAGAGTTCCATCAACTCTGGCTCAGAGTCCCTGGCCCATCCTTCCCATGCGGGTGCCCACCCTTCCCTGCTACGCCTTCACCCTGTGCTCAGGCCCAGCGGAGCTGGAGTCCTGCCCACTTCCTTTCAGCCCAGCCAGCTCGGCACCACGAGGGAGAACCTGACACCTCTGTTGACCCAGTCACCCAGCTCAGTGTTCTCCTGGGAAGCCTCTAACCCATATCCTCTGCCTTTGTCTTCACAGAAATTCTTCTCTCTGGATTTACATGGAGA
>NW_022316175.1:0-1474 GCF_002776525.5 Piliocolobus tephrosceles
AAAAAGCCCTCCTGAGGGAAAGGCTCCCTCATGCCTGTCCTGGGGATTGGGGTCAGTCTGCCCAGCACACTCTTGTTTCCTTCTTTTCTAAGAGTCCAGGGACATTGAAACAAAGACAGGACAGTGAGCCTCTCTCCTAAGTGACCTGAAATTGGGGCGGAGAGTTGCTAATGTAAAAACACTCATTTTTCACAACAGAAAAGATAGCCTGACTACTTTCTGGAACCAAAGGAGAGTCCTTAAACTTCCAGTCATGCAGACTGGAAGCAAAGTGCAGCCAGAAAGAAGGGCACAGAGGGAGAGCAGGCAGGCTCCATGGTGGGGAGCCAGGGCGAGTGTACATGCCCCAAGAGCCTGGTGCAGGATCTGGAACAGAATCAATGCCCAGGGTATTTCTCAAGTAAATAAACAGGGACCAGGAGAAGTAGAGGGTGAGAGAGAGAGAGAGAGAGACAGACAGACAGACAGACAGAGAGAGAGAAAAAAGAGAGTCTATGATTCCCATCATTTTGTGATTTCAGTTTCCTATATTTTCACAAAGCCCAGCCTCATCCCAGACCTCTATTTCTTTGAAAAATTAATTCTCCCTTTATAAAGAAGTGTTTGAGATAAGGTCTTGCTTTGCTGCCCAGGCTGGAGAGCCATGGTGCAAACACAGCTCACTGCAGCCTAGACCTCCTGGGCTCGGCTGATCCTCCCTCTTCAGCCTCCCATGTAGATGGGCCCAGAAGTTTGCACCACCATGCCCAGCTCAATATTTTGATATTTTGTAGAGACAGGGTCTCACTTTGCTGCCCTGGCTGGTCTTGAACTCCTGGGCTCAAGCAATCCTTCTGCCTCGGCCTCCCAAATTGCAGGGATGACAGGCATGAGCCACCACACCAGGCTAATGCTCCTTCTTGACTTAAATTGGGTCAATGGGCCACTGTTGCTTATAACCGGTGAATCCTAAAAAAATTCTCAAAAATTCTAAAAATTCTTGACATCCCCATTTTCTCTCCTATGTACCAGCCCTTTAAATTTGGACACTATCCTCAAACAAGCTTTCAAATCTACTGAAATCCTCCATGCCACTGGCTCCAGTGGGCGCTCCTCAGCCTAGATCTGGATTCCTATTTGTCACCTCTTCCTTTGGCTTCCAACCATTCTCCAGACAATGACAAAATCCTTGCCAGGGTCCTGTGCAGTGTGATCCCTGCCAACATCTCAGCTCTCAGTACTCACCACGCTCCCCCTGCTCTCCCTGCTCTGACCCCATCAACCCTGTCTCTGTCTCTCCCTCACGATTGAGATGTGGCCTCCTGCCACAATACACACGCATGTGCTGCTCCCACTCCCTGGACATTCTTTGCTCCTGACTCACTGGTCACCTTTCCAGCAAGCCTTCTCTGGTAACCTCTTCCTGCCCCAGGACTCAAAGCTCTCTTTAGATTCTGCTGTGGCAGCAAGTACCTCACCTTCACTGCTCTTGTCA
>NW_022316177.1:0-1470 GCF_002776525.5 Piliocolobus tephrosceles
TGACAAGAGCAGTGAAGGTGAGGTACTTGCTGCCACAGCAGAATCTAAAGAGAGCTTTGAGTCCTGGGGCAGGAAGAGGTTACCAGAGAAGGCTTGCTGGAAAGGTGACCAGTGAGTCAGGAGCAAAGAATGTCCAGGGAGTGGGAGCAGCACATGCGTGTGTATTGTGGCAGGAGGCCACATCTCAATCGTGAGGGAGAGACAGAGACAGGGTTGATGGGGTCAGAGCAGGGAGAGCAGGGGGAGCGTGGTGAGTACTGAGAGCTGAGATGTTGGCAGGGATCACACTGCACAGGACCCTGGCAAGGATTTTGTCATTGTCTGGAGAATGGTTGGAAGCCAAAGGAAGAGGTGACAAATAGGAATCCAGATCTAGGCTGAGGAGCGCCCACTGGAGCCAGTGGCATGGAGGATTTCAGTAGATTTGAAAGCTTGTTTGAGGATAGTGTCCAAATTTAAAGGGCTGGTACATAGGAGAGAAAATGGGGATGTCAAGAATTTTTAGAATTTTTGAGAATTTTTTTAGGATTCACCGGTTATAAGCAACAGTGGCCCATTGACCCAATTTAAGTCAAGAAGGAGCATTAGCCTGGTGTGGTGGCTCATGCCTGTCATCCCTGCAATTTGGGAGGCCGAGGCAGAAGGATTGCTTGAGCCCAGGAGTTCAAGACCAGCCAGGGCAGCAAAGTGAGACCCTGTCTCTACAAAATATCAAAATATTGAGCTGGGCATGGTGGTGCAAACTTCTGGGCCCATCTACATGGGAGGCTGAAGAGGGAGGATCAGCCGAGCCCAGGAGGTCTAGGCTGCAGTGAGCTGTGTTTGCACCATGGCTCTCCAGCCTGGGCAGCAAAGCAAGACCTTATCTCAAACACTTCTTTATAAAGGGAGAATTAATTTTTCAAAGAAATAGAGGTCTGGGATGAGGCTGGGCTTTGTGAAAATATAGGAAACTGAAATCACAAAATGATGGGAATCATAGACTCTCTTTTTTCTCTCTCTCTGTCTGTCTGTCTGTCTGTCTCTCTCTCTCTCTCACCCTCTACTTCTCCCGGTCCCTGTTTATTTACTCGAGAAATACCCTGGGCATTGATTCTGTTCCAGATCCTGCACCAGGCTCTTGGGGCATGTACACTCGCCCTGGCTCCCCACCATGGAGCCTGCCTGCTCTCCCTCTGTGCCCTTCTTTCTGGCTGCACTTTGCTTCCAGTCTGCATGACTGGAAGTTTAAGGACTCTCCTTTGGTTCCAGAAAGTAGTCAGGCTATCTTTTCTGTTGTGAAAAATGAGTGTTTTTACATTAGCAACTCTCCGCCCCAATTTCAGGTCACTTAGGAGAGAGGCTCACTGTCCTGTCTTTGTTTCAATGTCCCTGGACTCTTAGAAAAGAAGGAAACAAGAGTGTGCTGGGCAGACTGACCCCAATCCCCAGGACAGGCATGAGGGAGCCTTTCCCTCAGGAGGGCTTTTT
>NW_022316178.1:0-4035 GCF_002776525.5 Piliocolobus tephrosceles
CCTCTCTGGGCTCAGCAACAAACACACAGGAGTTACTATAATTACCCAAGAGAGGAGTCTTTCATTCACAGTTAATTGGAGCTTAAAGGTGCTAAGACTCAAAACCTGTAATCGAGAAACAAAAGGTCCTTACCTCTCTGGGGTCTCCATGTAAATCCAGGGAGAAGGATATCTGTGAAGACAAAGGCAGAGGATGTGGGTTAGAGGCTTCCCAGGAGAACACTGACCTGGGTGACTGGGACAACAGAGGTTTCAGGTTCTCCTTCCTGGTGCCATGCTGGCTGGGTTGAAAGGAAGTGGGCAGGACTCTGGCTCTGCTGGGCCTGAGCACAGGGTGAAGGCATAGCAGGGAGGGGTGGGCTCCAGCATGGGAAAGATGGGCCGGGGACTCTGAGCCAGAGTCAATGGAGCTCTGGAGAAGACGCCCGCTCGTTGAGGCTGACTGGCCTCCCATCCCTCTCCCCTTCCTCTTCCCCTGGGAAGTACTCGCCAATTCTCTTTCGGAGACCTCCTTCTTCCCTCATCACTCCATGAATTCAGATATTGATATGTGACCCAGGGTGCTCTATCTTCCTGAACATGAATATTAGTTCAGGGATGGGCATACACCCATGTCAATCCAATAGAGTTTACCACAAAACTTCTGCAGGAATTGTTTAGTAACAGAGTTTTTAAGTAATGAGAGCATAAGTGCCATTGTCTTTAATCTTCCCAGGAGACATATCTGCCTAAGAGTGAAGCCAACACAGAGATGTGCAAATCTGAAGGACAGAGAATGGTAGATTTTCAATAATATCCTGTGATCATCTGGATCCAGCCATGCCTGAAGCCATCAGCTCGTGAAATTTTCAGTTTACACGAGAATGCTATCCAACACATTTCTTTTTCTGTTCAAGGCACTTGGGGGAGTTTGCTCATCTCCTGTTAGAAAGTCCTGACTCACACAAGCTCACTGAGACTCATTCTACCCCATGCTTCTCTTTGGTGTGTGTTCACCAAGATTGCAGTGACTATAGTGTTGCACTGCAGTTCCCACACATCTGACCTGTGCTCAGGACGTAACCAGTGCAGGTTCCTCCATTAAGGATTGCTGTCCCACTAGCCAGGAGAGAGTGTGTGTGTGTGTCTTTGTGTGTGTGTGTGTCTATGTGTGGGTGTCTGTGTGGTGTGTGTCTCTGTGTGTCTGTATGTCTCTGTGTGTGTGTGTCTATGTGTGTTTCTCTCTGTGTGTGTCTATGTGTGTGTACTGGAGGCAGGGGTAATCATGGAAGCGCTTCCACAAGATCTCAGAAAAACTCAAAAGGATGTCCCAGGATCTTACGGATGGGTTCCCCAAAGACTCAACTCTTCCCCTTTAGTCTGGGTCCTCTGAAACCACATGCAGAATTGCTGGGATATTTCCCTCCTTCCAGGCATTAGAAAACAAGTGTGTTTGAATTCCTTGAACACTTTGGTCACTTAGAGTCTGAACCAAGACCTAAGTCCCAAGACCACATTGGACTCAACCCATGGAAACACAAGCAGAGTCCAGTGATAGAGGCTGGCCCTGAGACCCAGGAGTAGCCAAAGGTCCAAGGAGAGAATCCAGGGATCAGGCTACTCTTGTGCTTGGAATTCACACTCTTCCCTCTCAAAGGCAATAGTTTGCAGTGTCCCTGGGTGCTGTATCCTCTGGGTGTTTGTCCTGCTGGCCTTCCCTGTGAAGAGAGACTGCCATGGCCATCCATCAATCCTAAAGGTCCACAAGTCCTAATATGTGAGGATGGCAGGGGTGGCAGAAGATACTCTAGAACCACAGTTGTGGGTTCTGGGTCCCACAGTGTTGCCTCTGTGACTGATTTGAACTGTGACATGGGGCAACTACAAAATTCATCTATCTTTGTTACCTCTATTAAAATGGGCACAATGATCTCAAAGCTGAATTTCTCAAGAAAGACAAGGTGGAGTCAGGGTTAAGGGCATGAACTCCCAAATTCTGCTGTCTGGTCTCAAACCCGGCTCCTCCACCTTCCCTGTGAAGCATCTCTGATGACTACTATAATGAATATTTCCCCTCTGTGCTGCCACCATACTCAACCTGCGAAGTATACGAATGTTCTTCTCTCTGGATAGTTCCTTGTGAGCGGGGAGTATGTCCCCTTCATGTCTGTTTCACTACCTCTAACACCCACCCCTACATACTGAGCATGGATCATTAGAGGGATGGATGGAGTTGGTCAATACATGAGGTACAACTGAATTGGATGAACCCATGAATAGATGTGTGAAAACTAGTGGATAGGTGATAACTGGATTGTTGATTTTGGAGGAATGGGTGATGCAGTGAAGATATAAGGTGGCTGGATGATCCATGAATGGTGGCTGGATTGAAAAGAGATAAATAAAAAGTTATGAACAGGTTGATATTAGATTGATAAAAATATATCAGTGAATTGGTGAATTAGTGAACAGATAGATGGATAAGAATATCATAGTAGATGGATTAATGATTGAGTGGACAGATGGCTATCCTAGAACGATAACTGAGTCAGAGTCTCAGAAACTCTAGAAAACTGGACCACCACCAGGTCTAATACAGACAGTTTCTAAGTCAACCAAGATAAATTGTGACATCTTTCTGAAAATCTATGAGCTTAATATCTCCACCCTCCAAATTCAGGATGATGATATCCCATGGGAATATGTAATGTTTAGTTTCTCAGAAATACATCAGAAAACAAGAATGGCAAAATATTAAATTTTCGTCAAATATTAAATTTGGTCAATTCTTTACCATGTTATTTTTGAACTTTTTTTTTTTTTACATTTGTGCCATTTTACAATAAAAAAAAGCACAAATTAGATTCCCCATTCAGATACTCACACTCCTGAGAGTTGAGAAGTTGTCACAGGTAACTGACCCAGGGAAAGAGGACAGTTGAAATGAAGAAGTCTGGGACCAAGTTTACAGAGTTTGGGCTACGGGAACAGGCACACCTACCGTTTTCAATGTCGTCTCTAAGAGCTCCTCTTCCGTCTTCTGTCGCAGGCAGTGAATCATGACAGCTGAGGTGATGGTTTGACACCCAGCAGCGATAGCAAATTTCTGCAAAGATCACAGGCAGTGGTAGAGTTCAAGACCGATGTCCCTTCCCTCCATCAACGTGGAAAGTGGCATTCTACCCCAAGCCCACCTTGTACAAGTGGCAGGGGGCAGCAGAAGATACTGTAGACCCGCAGGTGTGGGTTCCAGGTCCCACAGAGTGTTGCCTCTCTTACTAATCTCAATTGTACCATGGGTCAATTATGTAATCTCTCATCTCTGCTACCTTATCTCCATTGTAATGGATATAATGATCTCAAGCTGAGTGTGTCAAGAAAGCGAGGTAGAGCTGGGGTAGAGAGCATGGAATCCTGAATATCCTTGTCTGCCTTCAAATCCTGGCTGCTCCACTTACCAGCCATTAGGCCACAGGCAGTCCACCTGATTTCTTTGGGTCTTGGTTTCTCCATCCATGGATGGGAATAATGACTGCACCTACCTCATGAGTTAATACATGTGGGAGAGTGCCATGTCTCCCACACAATAAACACGTGCAGAATTGCAGGAGGCCTAGATAAGACGATTCACACAGAGGCACTTCAGAAGGTAGCGAATGTGCTTTAAAAGTGAGTTCTAAAGATAAACACGATGTTGTCCCTTGTAAGACATAGTTGGGGTTTCTCAGCTGAGTGAGGTGTCTGTGGCACAGCCAGAAGTTTCCAGCTGCACATTTGTGTACTAGAGTCCCAAGCAGTAATCAAGCATGACTCTTTAGGGCACAGGTTGGCAATGTGCCCATCAAAGGCCTAATAGTAAGTATTTGAGGCTTTGTGGGCCACGTGGTCTCTGCTGCAACTTCAGCACTGCTGTTGACATGAAACACAGCCATAGACATGAGGTAAATGAATGGGTGTCACTGTGTTCAAAGAAAACTTTCTTTATGGACACTGAAATTTGAATTTCATGTAATTTTATGGTTCATGAAATATTATTCTTCTTTTGATTCCTTTCAA
>NW_022316179.1:0-4035 GCF_002776525.5 Piliocolobus tephrosceles
TTGAAAGGAATCAAAAGAAGAATAATATTTCATGAACCATAAAATTACATGAAATTCAAATTTCAGTGTCCATAAAGAAAGTTTTCTTTGAACACAGTGACACCCATTCATTTACCTCATGTCTATGGCTGTGTTTCATGTCAACAGCAGTGCTGAAGTTGCAGCAGAGACCACGTGGCCCACAAAGCCTCAAATACTTACTATTAGGCCTTTGATGGGCACATTGCCAACCTGTGCCCTAAAGAGTCATGCTTGATTACTGCTTGGGACTCTAGTACACAAATGTGCAGCTGGAAACTTCTGGCTGTGCCACAGACACCTCACTCAGCTGAGAAACCCCAACTATGTCTTACAAGGGACAACATCGTGTTTATCTTTAGAACTCACTTTTAAAGCACATTCGCTACCTTCTGAAGTGCCTCTGTGTGAATCGTCTTATCTAGGCCTCCTGCAATTCTGCACGTGTTTATTGTGTGGGAGACATGGCACTCTCCCACATGTATTAACTCATGAGGTAGGTGCAGTCATTATTCCCATCCATGGATGGAGAAACCAAGACCCAAAGAAATCAGGTGGACTGCCTGTGGCCTAATGGCTGGTAAGTGGAGCAGCCAGGATTTGAAGGCAGACAAGGATATTCAGGATTCCATGCTCTCTACCCCAGCTCTACCTCGCTTTCTTGACACACTCAGCTTGAGATCATTATATCCATTACAATGGAGATAAGGTAGCAGAGATGAGAGATTACATAATTGACCCATGGTACAATTGAGATTAGTAAGAGAGGCAACACTCTGTGGGACCTGGAACCCACACCTGCGGGTCTACAGTATCTTCTGCTGCCCCCTGCCACTTGTACAAGGTGGGCTTGGGGTAGAATGCCACTTTCCACGTTGATGGAGGGAAGGGACATCGGTCTTGAACTCTACCACTGCCTGTGATCTTTGCAGAAATTTGCTATCGCTGCTGGGTGTCAAACCATCACCTCAGCTGTCATGATTCACTGCCTGCGACAGAAGACGGAAGAGGAGCTCTTAGAGACGACATTGAAAACGGTAGGTGTGCCTGTTCCCGTAGCCCAAACTCTGTAAACTTGGTCCCAGACTTCTTCATTTCAACTGTCCTCTTTCCCTGGGTCAGTTACCTGTGACAACTTCTCAACTCTCAGGAGTGTGAGTATCTGAATGGGGAATCTAATTTGTGCTTTTTTTTATTGTAAAATGGCACAAATGTAAAAAAAAAAAAAGTTCAAAAATAACATGGTAAAGAATTGACCAAATTTAATATTTGACGAAAATTTAATATTTTGCCATTCTTGTTTTCTGATGTATTTCTGAGAAACTAAACATTACATATTCCCATGGGATATCATCATCCTGAATTTGGAGGGTGGAGATATTAAGCTCATAGATTTTCAGAAAGATGTCACAATTTATCTTGGTTGACTTAGAAACTGTCTGTATTAGACCTGGTGGTGGTCCAGTTTTCTAGAGTTTCTGAGACTCTGACTCAGTTATCGTTCTAGGATAGCCATCTGTCCACTCAATCATTAATCCATCTACTATGATATTCTTATCCATCTATCTGTTCACTAATTCACCAATTCACTGATATATTTTTATCAATCTAATATCAACCTGTTCATAACTTTTTATTTATCTCTTTTCAATCCAGCCACCATTCATGGATCATCCAGCCACCTTATATCTTCACTGCATCACCCATTCCTCCAAAATCAACAATCCAGTTATCACCTATCCACTAGTTTTCACACATCTATTCATGGGTTCATCCAATTCAGTTGTACCTCATGTATTGACCAACTCCATCCATCCCTCTAATGATCCATGCTCAGTATGTAGGGGTGGGTGTTAGAGGTAGTGAAACAGACATGAAGGGGACATACTCCCCGCTCACAAGGAACTATCCAGAGAGAAGAACATTCGTATACTTCGCAGGTTGAGTATGGTGGCAGCACAGAGGGGAAATATTCATTATAGTAGTCATCAGAGATGCTTCACAGGGAAGGTGGAGGAGCCGGGTTTGAGACCAGACAGCAGAATTTGGGAGTTCATGCCCTTAACCCTGACTCCACCTTGTCTTTCTTGAGAAATTCAGCTTTGAGATCATTGTGCCCATTTTAATAGAGGTAACAAAGATAGATGAATTTTGTAGTTGCCCCATGTCACAGTTCAAATCAGTCACAGAGGCAACACTGTGGGACCCAGAACCCACAACTGTGGTTCTAGAGTATCTTCTGCCACCCCTGCCATCCTCACATATTAGGACTTGTGGACCTTTAGGATTGATGGATGGCCATGGCAGTCTCTCTTCACAGGGAAGGCCAGCAGGACAAACACCCAGAGGATACAGCACCCAGGGACACTGCAAACTATTGCCTTTGAGAGGGAAGAGTGTGAATTCCAAGCACAAGAGTAGCCTGATCCCTGGATTCTCTCCTTGGACCTTTGGCTACTCCTGGGTCTCAGGGCCAGCCTCTATCACTGGACTCTGCTTGTGTTTCCATGGGTTGAGTCCAATGTGGTCTTGGGACTTAGGTCTTGGTTCAGACTCTAAGTGACCAAAGTGTTCAAGGAATTCAAACACACTTGTTTTCTAATGCCTGGAAGGAGGGAAATATCCCAGCAATTCTGCATGTGGTTTCAGAGGACCCAGACTAAAGGGGAAGAGTTGAGTCTTTGGGGAACCCATCCGTAAGATCCTGGGACATCCTTTTGAGTTTTTCTGAGATCTTGTGGAAGCGCTTCCATGATTACCCCTGCCTCCAGTACACACACATAGACACACACAGAGAGAAACACACATAGACACACACACACAGAGACATACAGACACACAGAGACACACACCACACAGACACCCACACATAGACACACACACACACAAAGACACACACACACACTCTCTCCTGGCTAGTGGGACAGCAATCCTTAATGGAGGAACCTGCACTGGTTACGTCCTGAGCACAGGTCAGATGTGTGGGAACTGCAGTGCAACACTATAGTCACTGCAATCTTGGTGAACACACACCAAAGAGAAGCATGGGGTAGAATGAGTCTCAGTGAGCTTGTGTGAGTCAGGACTTTCTAACAGGAGATGAGCAAACTCCCCCAAGTGCCTTGAACAGAAAAAGAAATGTGTTGGATAGCATTCTCGTGTAAACTGAAAATTTCACGAGCTGATGGCTTCAGGCATGGCTGGATCCAGATGATCACAGGATATTATTGAAAATCTACCATTCTCTGTCCTTCAGATTTGCACATCTCTGTGTTGGCTTCACTCTTAGGCAGATATGTCTCCTGGGAAGATTAAAGACAATGGCACTTATGCTCTCATTACTTAAAAACTCTGTTACTAAACAATTCCTGCAGAAGTTTTGTGGTAAACTCTATTGGATTGACATGGGTGTATGCCCATCCCTGAACTAATATTCATGTTCAGGAAGATAGAGCACCCTGGGTCACATATCAATATCTGAATTCATGGAGTGATGAGGGAAGAAGGAGGTCTCCGAAAGAGAATTGGCGAGTACTTCCCAGGGGAAGAGGAAGGGGAGAGGGATGGGAGGCCAGTCAGCCTCAACGAGCGGGCGTCTTCTCCAGAGCTCCATTGACTCTGGCTCAGAGTCCCCGGCCCATCTTTCCCATGCTGGAGCCCACCCCTCCCTGCTATGCCTTCACCCTGTGCTCAGGCCCAGCAGAGCCAGAGTCCTGCCCACTTCCTTTCAACCCAGCCAGCATGGCACCAGGAAGGAGAACCTGAAACCTCTGTTGTCCCAGTCACCCAGGTCAGTGTTCTCCTGGGAAGCCTCTAACCCACATCCTCTGCCTTTGTCTTCACAGATATCCTTCTCCCTGGATTTACATGGAGACCCCAGAGAGGTAAGGACCTTTTGTTTCTCGATTACAGGTTTTGAGTCTTAGCACCTTTAAGCTCCAATTAACTGTGAATGAAAGACTCCTCTCTTGGGTAATTATAGTAACTCCTGTGTGTTTGTTGCTGAGCCCAGAGAGG
>NW_022316180.1:0-1727 GCF_002776525.5 Piliocolobus tephrosceles
TCATGAAATATTATTCTTCTTTTGATTCCTTTCAATCATCAAAAAAAAATTTTTTAAATATCCTTAGCTCAAGGGCCACGCAGGCATAGATCCAGATGTGGCCATGAGCGATGGTCTGTTCACCTTTGTCCTAAGTCAAGCCACAGAGCAACACCAATTAATGCACCAAGAACCTCTTTCCATCTTTAAAAAAATGTAAAAAATATAAAAATAAAATAACTGTCCTGGGGAGAGGCTCCCTTCTGCCTGTCCTGGGGATTGGAGTCTGCGTGCCCAGCACACTCTGGTTTCCCATCTTTTTTAAGAGTCCAGGGACATCTAAGCAAAGACAGGACAGTGAGCCTCTCTCCTAAGTGACCTGGAATTGGGGCGGAGAGCTGCTAATACAAAAACGCTCATTTTTCACAACAGAAAAGACAGCCTGACTACTTTCTGGAACCAAAAGAGAGTCCTTAAGCTTAGGGGCAGATAAGGTGCTGATGCAGACTGGAAGCAAAGTGCAGCCAGAAAGAAGGGCACAGAGGGAGAGCAGGCAGGTTCCATGGTGGGGAGGCAGGGCAAGTGCACAGGCCCCCAGAGCCTGGTACAGGATCTGGGACAGAATCAATGCCCAGGGTGTTTCTTGGGTAAATAAACAGGGACTGGGAGAAGTAGAGGGCAAGAGAGAGAGAAAGACATTCAGAGAGAGAGAGAGGAAAAAGAGTAAGAGAGTCTAGGATTCCCATCATTGTGTAATTTCTGTTTCCTGTTTTTTCACAAAGTTCAGCCTCATCCCAGACCTCTATTTCCTTCAAAAATTAATTCTACTTTTATAAAGAAGATTTTGAGACAAGGTTTTGCTTTGTTATCCAAGCTGGAGTGCCGCGGTGCAAACACAGTTCACTGCAGCCTAGACCTCCTGGTCTGGTGTGATCTTCCATCTTCAGCCTCCCATGTAGATGAGCCCACAGGCTTGCACCACCATGCCCAGCTTAATTTTTTTTTTTTTTTTTTTTTTGTAGAGACAGGGTCTCACTTTGTTGCCCTGGCTGGTCGTGAACTCCTGGACTCAAGCAATCCTTCTGCTTCGGCCTCCCAAATTGCAGGGATTACAGGCATGAGCCACCATACCAGGCTAATGCTCCTTCTTGACTTAAGTCGGGTCAATGGGCAACTGTTGCTTATAACCAATGAATCCTTAAAAAATTCTCAAAAATGCTAAAAATTCTTGGCATCCCCATTTTCTCTCCTCCTATGTACTAGCCCTTTAAATTTGGACGTTGTCCTCAAACAAGCTTTCATATCTACCAAAATCCTCCACTCCAGTGGGCAATTCTCGGCCTAGGTCTGGATTCCTATTGATCACCTCTCCCTTTGGCTTACAACCATTCTCCAGACGATGACAAAATCCTTGCCAGGGTCCTGTGCATTGTGGCCCCTGCCAACGTTCCTACTCTCAGTACTTGGCATGCTCCCCCTGCTCTCCCTGCGCTGGCCCCGTCGACCCTGTCTCTGTCTCTCCCTCGTGATTGGGATGCGTCCTCCTGCCACAGGACACACACATGTGCTACTCCCACTCCCTGGACATTCCTTGCTCCTGACTCACTGGTCACTTTTCCAGCAAGCCTTCCCTGGTAACCTCTTCCTGCCCCAGGACTCACTGCTTTCTTTAGATTCTGCTGTGGCAGCAAGTACCTCACTTTCACTGCTCTTGTCACAGGTGACGCTTTGTAATTGTGTGATTCTGT
>NW_022316181.1:0-1727 GCF_002776525.5 Piliocolobus tephrosceles
ACAGAATCACACAATTACAAAGCGTCACCTGTGACAAGAGCAGTGAAAGTGAGGTACTTGCTGCCACAGCAGAATCTAAAGAAAGCAGTGAGTCCTGGGGCAGGAAGAGGTTACCAGGGAAGGCTTGCTGGAAAAGTGACCAGTGAGTCAGGAGCAAGGAATGTCCAGGGAGTGGGAGTAGCACATGTGTGTGTCCTGTGGCAGGAGGACGCATCCCAATCACGAGGGAGAGACAGAGACAGGGTCGACGGGGCCAGCGCAGGGAGAGCAGGGGGAGCATGCCAAGTACTGAGAGTAGGAACGTTGGCAGGGGCCACAATGCACAGGACCCTGGCAAGGATTTTGTCATCGTCTGGAGAATGGTTGTAAGCCAAAGGGAGAGGTGATCAATAGGAATCCAGACCTAGGCCGAGAATTGCCCACTGGAGTGGAGGATTTTGGTAGATATGAAAGCTTGTTTGAGGACAACGTCCAAATTTAAAGGGCTAGTACATAGGAGGAGAGAAAATGGGGATGCCAAGAATTTTTAGCATTTTTGAGAATTTTTTAAGGATTCATTGGTTATAAGCAACAGTTGCCCATTGACCCGACTTAAGTCAAGAAGGAGCATTAGCCTGGTATGGTGGCTCATGCCTGTAATCCCTGCAATTTGGGAGGCCGAAGCAGAAGGATTGCTTGAGTCCAGGAGTTCACGACCAGCCAGGGCAACAAAGTGAGACCCTGTCTCTACAAAAAAAAAAAAAAAAAAAAAATTAAGCTGGGCATGGTGGTGCAAGCCTGTGGGCTCATCTACATGGGAGGCTGAAGATGGAAGATCACACCAGACCAGGAGGTCTAGGCTGCAGTGAACTGTGTTTGCACCGCGGCACTCCAGCTTGGATAACAAAGCAAAACCTTGTCTCAAAATCTTCTTTATAAAAGTAGAATTAATTTTTGAAGGAAATAGAGGTCTGGGATGAGGCTGAACTTTGTGAAAAAACAGGAAACAGAAATTACACAATGATGGGAATCCTAGACTCTCTTACTCTTTTTCCTCTCTCTCTCTCTGAATGTCTTTCTCTCTCTCTTGCCCTCTACTTCTCCCAGTCCCTGTTTATTTACCCAAGAAACACCCTGGGCATTGATTCTGTCCCAGATCCTGTACCAGGCTCTGGGGGCCTGTGCACTTGCCCTGCCTCCCCACCATGGAACCTGCCTGCTCTCCCTCTGTGCCCTTCTTTCTGGCTGCACTTTGCTTCCAGTCTGCATCAGCACCTTATCTGCCCCTAAGCTTAAGGACTCTCTTTTGGTTCCAGAAAGTAGTCAGGCTGTCTTTTCTGTTGTGAAAAATGAGCGTTTTTGTATTAGCAGCTCTCCGCCCCAATTCCAGGTCACTTAGGAGAGAGGCTCACTGTCCTGTCTTTGCTTAGATGTCCCTGGACTCTTAAAAAAGATGGGAAACCAGAGTGTGCTGGGCACGCAGACTCCAATCCCCAGGACAGGCAGAAGGGAGCCTCTCCCCAGGACAGTTATTTTATTTTTATATTTTTTACATTTTTTTAAAGATGGAAAGAGGTTCTTGGTGCATTAATTGGTGTTGCTCTGTGGCTTGACTTAGGACAAAGGTGAACAGACCATCGCTCATGGCCACATCTGGATCTATGCCTGCGTGGCCCTTGAGCTAAGGATATTTAAAAAATTTTTTTTTGATGATTGAAAGGAATCAAAAGAAGAATAATATTTCATGA
>NW_022316182.1:0-1940 GCF_002776525.5 Piliocolobus tephrosceles
TCAATCAAAACCGCTCAACTACATGGAAACTGAACAACCTGCTCCTGAATGACTACTGGGTACATAACGAAATGAAAGCAGAAATAAAGATGTTCTTTGAAACCAATGAGAACAAAGATACAACATACCAGAATCTCTGGGACACATTTAAAGCAGTATGTAGAGGGAAATTTATAGCACTAAGTGCCCACAAGAGAAAGCAGGAAAGATCTAAAATTGACACTCTAACATCACAATTAAAAGAACTAGAGAGGCAAGAGCAAACACATTCAAAAGCTAGCAGAAGGCAAGAAATAACTAAGATCAGAGCAGAACTGAAGGAGATAGAGACACAAAAAACCCTCCAAAAAATCAATGAATCCAGGAGTTGGTTTTTTGAAAAGATCAACAAAATTGACAGACCGCTAGCAAGATTAATAAAGAAGAAAAGAGAGAGGAATCAAATAGACGCAATAAAAAATGATAAAGGGGATATCACCACCGACCCCACAGAAATACAAACTACCATCAGAGAATACTATAAACACCTCTACGCAAATCAACTAGAAAATCTAGAAGAAATGGATAATTTCCTGGACGCGTACACTCTTCCAAGACTAAACCAGGAAGAAGTTGAATCCCTGAATAGACCAATAGCAGCCTCTGAAATTGAGGCAACAATTAATAGCCTGCCCACCAAAAAAAGCCCAGGACCAGATGGATTCACAGCTGAATTCTACCAGAGGTACAAGGAGGAGCTGGTACCATTCCTTCTGAAACTATTCCAATCAATAGAAAAAGAGGGAATCCTCCCTAACTCATTTTATGAGGCCAACATCATCCTGATACCAAAGCCTGGCAGAGACACAACAAAAAAAGAGAATTTTAGACCAATCTCCCTGATGAACATCGATGCAAAAATCCTCAATAAAATACTGGCAAACCGGATTCAGCAGCACATCAAAAAGCTTATCCACCATGATCAAGTGGGCTTCATCCCTGGGATGCAAGGCTGGTTCAACATTCGCAAATCAATCAACGTAATCCAGCATATCAACAGAACCAAAGACAAGAACCACATGATTATCTCAATAGATGCAGAAAAGGCTTTTGACAAAATTCAACAGCCCTTCATGCTAAAAACGCTCAACAAATTCGGTATTGATGGAACGTACCTCAAAATAATAAGAGCTATTTATGACAAACCCACAGCTAATATCATACTGAATGGGCAAAAACTGGAAAAGTTCCCTTTGAAAACTGGCACAAGACAGGGATGCCCTCTCTCACCACTCCTATTCAACATAGTGTTGGAAGTTCTGGCTAGGGCAATCAGGCAAGAGAAAGAAATCAAGGGTATTCAGTTAGGAAAAGAGGAAGTCAAATTGTCCCTGTTTGCAGATGACATGATTGTGTATTTAGAAAACCCCATCGTCTCAGCCCAAAATCTTCTTAAGCTGATAAGCAACTTCAGCAAAGTCTCAGGATACAAAATTAATGTGCAAAAATCACAAGCATTCTTATACACCAGTAACAGACAAGCAGAGAGCCAAATCAGGAATGAACTTCCATTCACAATTGCTTCAAAGAGAATAAAATACCTAGGAATCCAACTTACAAGGGATGTAAAGGACCTCTTCAAGGAGAACTACAAACCACTGCTCAGTGAAATCAAAGAGGACACAAACAAATGGAAGAACATACCATGCTCATGGATAGGAAGAATCAATATCGTGAAAATGGCCATACTGCCCAAGGTTATTTATAGATT
This sequence comes from Piliocolobus tephrosceles, assembly GCF_002776525.5. Lineage (NCBI taxonomy): Eukaryota > Metazoa > Chordata > Mammalia > Primates > Cercopithecidae > Piliocolobus > Piliocolobus tephrosceles. The sequence goes on from NW_022316182.1 coordinate 1,751, forward strand.
CAATGCCATCCCCATCAAGCTACCAATGAGTTTCTTCACCGAATTGGAAAAAACTGCTTTAAAGTTCATATGGAACCAAAAAAGAGCCCGTATTGCCAAGACAATCCTAAGTCAAAAGGACAAAGCCGGAGGCGTCACGCTACCTGACTTCAAACTATACTACAAGGCTACAGTAACCAAAACAGCATGG
>NW_022316183.1:0-1940 GCF_002776525.5 Piliocolobus tephrosceles
CCATGCTGTTTTGGTTACTGTAGCCTTGTAGTATAGTTTGAAGTCAGGTAGCGTGACGCCTCCGGCTTTGTCCTTTTGACTTAGGATTGTCTTGGCAATACGGGCTCTTTTTTGGTTCCATATGAACTTTAAAGCAGTTTTTTCCAATTCGGTGAAGAAACTCATTGGTAGCTTGATGGGGATGGCATTGAATCTATAAATAACCTTGGGCAGTATGGCCATTTTCACGATATTGATTCTTCCTATCCATGAGCATGGTATGTTCTTCCATTTGTTTGTGTCCTCTTTGATTTCACTGAGCAGTGGTTTGTAGTTCTCCTTGAAGAGGTCCTTTACATCCCTTGTAAGTTGGATTCCTAGGTATTTTATTCTCTTTGAAGCAATTGTGAATGGAAGTTCATTCCTGATTTGGCTCTCTGCTTGTCTGTTACTGGTGTATAAGAATGCTTGTGATTTTTGCACATTAATTTTGTATCCTGAGACTTTGCTGAAGTTGCTTATCAGCTTAAGAAGATTTTGGGCTGAGACGATGGGGTTTTCTAAATACACAATCATGTCATCTGCAAACAGGGACAATTTGACTTCCTCTTTTCCTAACTGAATACCCTTGATTTCTTTCTCTTGCCTGATTGCCCTAGCCAGAACTTCCAACACTATGTTGAATAGGAGTGGTGAGAGAGGGCATCCCTGTCTTGTGCCAGTTTTCAAAGGGAACTTTTCCAGTTTTTGCCCATTCAGTATGATATTAGCTGTGGGTTTGTCATAAATAGCTCTTATTATTTTGAGGTACGTTCCATCAATACCGAATTTGTTGAGCGTTTTTAGCATGAAGGGCTGTTGAATTTTGTCAAAAGCCTTTTCTGCATCTATTGAGATAATCATGTGGTTCTTGTCTTTGGTTCTGTTGATATGCTGGATTACGTTGATTGATTTGCGAATGTTGAACCAGCCTTGCATCCCAGGGATGAAGCCCACTTGATCATGGTGGATAAGCTTTTTGATGTGCTGCTGAATCCGGTTTGCCAGTATTTTATTGAGGATTTTTGCATCGATGTTCATCAGGGAGATTGGTCTAAAATTCTCTTTTTTTGTTGTGTCTCTGCCAGGCTTTGGTATCAGGATGATGTTGGCCTCATAAAATGAGTTAGGGAGGATTCCCTCTTTTTCTATTGATTGGAATAGTTTCAGAAGGAATGGTACCAGCTCCTCCTTGTACCTCTGGTAGAATTCAGCTGTGAATCCATCTGGTCCTGGGCTTTTTTTGGTGGGTAGGCTATTAATTGTTGCCTCAATTTCAGAGGCTGCTATTGGTCTATTCAGGGATTCAACTTCTTCCTGGTTTAGTCTTGGAAGAGTGTACGCGTCCAGGAAATTATCCATTTCTTCTAGATTTTCTAGTTGATTTGCGTAGAGGTGTTTATAGTATTCTCTGATGGTAGTTTGTATTTCTGTGGGGTCGGTGGTGATATCCCCTTTATCATTTTTTATTGCGTCTATTTGATTCGTCTCTCTTTTCTTCTTTATTAATCTTGCTAGCGGTCTGTCAATTTTGTTGATCTTTTCAAAAAACCAACTCCTGGATTCATTGATTTTTTGGAGGGTTTTTTGTGTCTCTATCTCCTTCAGTTCTGCTCTGATCTTAGTTATTTCTTGCCTTCTGCTAGCTTTTGAATGTGTTTGCTCTTGCCTCTCTAGTTCTTTTAATTGTGATGTTAGAGTGTCAATTTTAGATCTTTCCTGCTTTCTCTTGTGGGCACTTAGTGCTATAAATTTCCCTCTACACACTGCTTTAAATGTGTCCCAGAGATTCTGGTATGTTGTATCTTTGTTCTCATTGGTTTCAAAGAACATCTTTATTTCTGCCTTCATTTCGTTATGTACCCAGTAGTCATTCAGGAGCAGGTTGTTCAGTTTCCATGTAGTTGAGCGGTTTTGATTGA
>NW_022316184.1:0-1940 GCF_002776525.5 Piliocolobus tephrosceles
TCAATCAAAACCGCTCAACTACATGGAAACTGAACAACCTGCTCCTGAATGACTACTGGGTACATAACGAAATGAAAGCAGAAATAAAGATGTTCTTTGAAACCAATGAGAACAAAGATACAACATACCAGAATCTCTGGGACACATTTAAAGCAGTATGTAGAGGGAAATTTATAGCACTAAGTGCCCACAAGAGAAAGCAGGAAAGATCTAAAATTGACACTCTAACATCACAATTAAAAGAACTAGAGAGGCAAGAGCAAACACATTCAAAAGCTAGCAGAAGGCAAGAAATAACTAAGATCAGAGCAGAACTGAAGGAGATAGAGACACAAAAAACCCTCCAAAAAATCAATGAATCCAGGAGTTGGTTTTTTGAAAAGATCAACAAAATTGACAGACCGCTAGCAAGATTAATAAAGAAGAAAAGAGAGAGGAATCAAATAGACGCAATAAAAAATGATAAAGGGGATATCACCACCGACCCCACAGAAATACAAACTACCATCAGAGAATACTATAAACACCTCTACGCAAATCAACTAGAAAATCTAGAAGAAATGGATAATTTCCTGGACACGTACACTCTTCCAAGACTAAACCAGGAAGAAGTTGAATCCCTGAATAGACCAATAGCAGCCTCTGAAATTGAGGCAACAATTAATAGCCTGCCCACCAAAAAAAGCCCAGGACCAGATGGATTCACAGCTGAATTCTACCAGAGGTACAAGGAGGAGCTGGTACCATTCCTTCTGAAACTATTCCAATCAATAGAAAAAGAGGGAATCCTCCCTAACTCATTTTATGAGGCCAACATCATCCTGATACCAAAGCCTGGCAGAGACACAACAAAAAAAGAGAATTTTAGACCAATCTCCCTGATGAACATCGATGCAAAAATCCTCAATAAAATACTGGCAAACCGGATTCAGCAGCACATCAAAAAGCTTATCCACCATGATCAAGTGGGCTTCATCCCTGGGATGCAAGGCTGGTTCAACATTCGCAAATCAATCAACGTAATCCAGCATATCAACAGAACCAAAGACAAGAACCACATGATTATCTCAATAGATGCAGAAAAGGCTTTTGACAAAATTCAACAGCCCTTCATGCTAAAAACGCTCAACAAATTCGGTATTGATGGAACGTACCTCAAAATAATAAGAGCTATTTATGACAAACCCACAGCTAATATCATACTGAATGGGCAAAAACTGGAAAAGTTCCCTTTGAAAACTGGCACAAGACAGGGATGCCCTCTCTCACCACTCCTATTCAACATAGTGTTGGAAGTTCTGGCTAGGGCAATCAGGCAAGAGAAAGAAATCAAGGGTATTCAGTTAGGAAAAGAGGAAGTCAAATTGTCCCTGTTTGCAGATGACATGATTGTGTATTTAGAAAACCCCATCGTCTCAGCCCAAAATCTTCTTAAGCTGATAAGCAACTTCAGCAAAGTCTCAGGATACAAAATTAATGTGCAAAAATCACAAGCATTCTTATACACCAGTAACAGACAAGCAGAGAGCCAAATCAGGAATGAACTTCCATTCACAATTGCTTCAAAGAGAATAAAATACCTAGGAATCCAACTTACAAGGGATGTAAAGGACCTCTTCAAGGAGAACTACAAACCACTGCTCAGTGAAATCAAAGAGGACACAAACAAATGGAAGAACATACCATGCTCATGGATAGGAAGAATCAATATCGTGAAAATGGCCATACTGCCCAAGGTTATTTATAGATTCAATGCCATCCCCATCAAGCTACCAATGAGTTTCTTCACCGAATTGGAAAAAACTGCTTTAAAGTTCATATGGAACCAAAAAAGAGCCCGTATTGCCAAGACAATCCTAAGTCAAAAGGACAAAGCCGGAGGCGTCACGCTACCTGACTTCAAACTATACTACAAGGCTACAGTAACCAAAACAGCATGG
>NW_022316185.1:0-1940 GCF_002776525.5 Piliocolobus tephrosceles
CCATGCTGTTTTGGTTACTGTAGCCTTGTAGTATAGTTTGAAGTCAGGTAGCGTGACGCCTCCGGCTTTGTCCTTTTGACTTAGGATTGTCTTGGCAATACGGGCTCTTTTTTGGTTCCATATGAACTTTAAAGCAGTTTTTTCCAATTCGGTGAAGAAACTCATTGGTAGCTTGATGGGGATGGCATTGAATCTATAAATAACCTTGGGCAGTATGGCCATTTTCACGATATTGATTCTTCCTATCCATGAGCATGGTATGTTCTTCCATTTGTTTGTGTCCTCTTTGATTTCACTGAGCAGTGGTTTGTAGTTCTCCTTGAAGAGGTCCTTTACATCCCTTGTAAGTTGGATTCCTAGGTATTTTATTCTCTTTGAAGCAATTGTGAATGGAAGTTCATTCCTGATTTGGCTCTCTGCTTGTCTGTTACTGGTGTATAAGAATGCTTGTGATTTTTGCACATTAATTTTGTATCCTGAGACTTTGCTGAAGTTGCTTATCAGCTTAAGAAGATTTTGGGCTGAGACGATGGGGTTTTCTAAATACACAATCATGTCATCTGCAAACAGGGACAATTTGACTTCCTCTTTTCCTAACTGAATACCCTTGATTTCTTTCTCTTGCCTGATTGCCCTAGCCAGAACTTCCAACACTATGTTGAATAGGAGTGGTGAGAGAGGGCATCCCTGTCTTGTGCCAGTTTTCAAAGGGAACTTTTCCAGTTTTTGCCCATTCAGTATGATATTAGCTGTGGGTTTGTCATAAATAGCTCTTATTATTTTGAGGTACGTTCCATCAATACCGAATTTGTTGAGCGTTTTTAGCATGAAGGGCTGTTGAATTTTGTCAAAAGCCTTTTCTGCATCTATTGAGATAATCATGTGGTTCTTGTCTTTGGTTCTGTTGATATGCTGGATTACGTTGATTGATTTGCGAATGTTGAACCAGCCTTGCATCCCAGGGATGAAGCCCACTTGATCATGGTGGATAAGCTTTTTGATGTGCTGCTGAATCCGGTTTGCCAGTATTTTATTGAGGATTTTTGCATCGATGTTCATCAGGGAGATTGGTCTAAAATTCTCTTTTTTTGTTGTGTCTCTGCCAGGCTTTGGTATCAGGATGATGTTGGCCTCATAAAATGAGTTAGGGAGGATTCCCTCTTTTTCTATTGATTGGAATAGTTTCAGAAGGAATGGTACCAGCTCCTCCTTGTACCTCTGGTAGAATTCAGCTGTGAATCCATCTGGTCCTGGGCTTTTTTTGGTGGGTAGGCTATTAATTGTTGCCTCAATTTCAGAGGCTGCTATTGGTCTATTCAGGGATTCAACTTCTTCCTGGTTTAGTCTTGGAAGAGTGTACGTGTCCAGGAAATTATCCATTTCTTCTAGATTTTCTAGTTGATTTGCGTAGAGGTGTTTATAGTATTCTCTGATGGTAGTTTGTATTTCTGTGGGGTCGGTGGTGATATCCCCTTTATCATTTTTTATTGCGTCTATTTGATTCGTCTCTCTTTTCTTCTTTATTAATCTTGCTAGCGGTCTGTCAATTTTGTTGATCTTTTCAAAAAACCAACTCCTGGATTCATTGATTTTTTGGAGGGTTTTTTGTGTCTCTATCTCCTTCAGTTCTGCTCTGATCTTAGTTATTTCTTGCCTTCTGCTAGCTTTTGAATGTGTTTGCTCTTGCCTCTCTAGTTCTTTTAATTGTGATGTTAGAGTGTCAATTTTAGATCTTTCCTGCTTTCTCTTGTGGGCACTTAGTGCTATAAATTTCCCTCTACACACTGCTTTAAATGTGTCCCAGAGATTCTGGTATGTTGTATCTTTGTTCTCATTGGTTTCAAAGAACATCTTTATTTCTGCCTTCATTTCGTTATGTACCCAGTAGTCATTCAGGAGCAGGTTGTTCAGTTTCCATGTAGTTGAGCGGTTTTGATTGA
>NW_022316186.1:0-1251 GCF_002776525.5 Piliocolobus tephrosceles
TGTTGACAGTGGAGTGTTGAAGTCTCCCATTATTATTGTATGGGAGTCTAAGTCTCTTTGTAAGTCTCTAAGGACTTGCTTTATGAATCTGGGTGCTCCTGTATTGGGTGCATATATATTTAGGATAGTTAGCTCTTCCTGTTGAATTGATCCCTTTACCATTATGTAATGGCCTTCTTTGTCTCTTTTGATCTTTGATGGTTTAAAGTCTGTTTTATCAGAGACTAGGATTGCAACCCCTGCTTTTTTTTGTTCTCCATTTGCTTGGTAGATCTTCCTCCATCCTTTTATTTTGAGCCTATGTATGTCTCTGCATGTGAGATGGGTCTCCTGAAGACAGCAGACTGATGGGTCTTGACTCTTTATCCAGTTTGCCAGTCTGTGTCTTTTAATTGGAGCATTTAGTCCATTTACATTTAAGGTTAATATTGTTATGTGTGATCTTGATCCTGCCATTATGATATTAACTGGTTATTTTGCTCATTAGTTGATGCAGTTTCTTCCTAGGCTCGATGGTCTTTACATTTTGGCATGTTTTTGCAGTGGCTGGTACCGGTTGTTCCTTTCCATGTTTAGGGCTTCCTTCAGGGTCTCTTGTAAGGCAGGCCTGGTGGTGACAAAATCTCTAAGCATTTGCTTATCTGTAAAGAATTTTATTTCTCCTTCACTTATGAAACTTAGTTTGGCTGGATATGAAATTCTGGGTTTAAAATTCTTTTCTTTAAGAACGTTGAATATTGGCCCCCACTCTCTTCTGGCTTGTAGAGTTTCTGCCGAGAGATCTGCTGTCAGTCTGATGGGCTTCCCTTTGTGGGTAACCCGACCTTTCTCTCTGGCTGCCCTTAAGATTTTTTCCTTCATTTCAACTTTGGTGAATCTGGCAATTATGTGTCTTGGAGTTGCTCTTCTAGAGGAGTATCTTTGTGGCGTTCTCTGTATTTCCTGAATTTGAATGTTGGCCTGCCCTGCTAGGTTGGGGAAGTTCTCCTGGATGATATCCTGTAGAGTGTTTTCCAATTTGGTTCCATTTTCCCCCTCACTTTCAGGCACCCCAATCAGACGTAGATTTGGTCTTTTTACATAATCCCATACTTCTTGCAGGCTTTGTTCATTTCTTTTTCTTCTTTTTTCTTTTGGTTTAAAACAGAGATATAGACCAATGGAACAGAACGGAGTCCTCAGAAATAATGCCACACATCTACAACCATCTGATCTTTGACAAACCTGACAAAAACAAGAAATGGGGAAAGG
>NW_022316188.1:0-1251 GCF_002776525.5 Piliocolobus tephrosceles
CCTTTCCCCATTTCTTGTTTTTGTCAGGTTTGTCAAAGATCAGATGGTTGTAGATGTGTGGCATTATTTCTGAGGACTCCGTTCTGTTCCATTGGTCTATATCTCTGTTTTAAACCAAAAGAAAAAAGAAGAAAAAGAAATGAACAAAGCCTGCAAGAAGTATGGGATTATGTAAAAAGACCAAATCTACGTCTGATTGGGGTGCCTGAAAGTGAGGGGGAAAATGGAACCAAATTGGAAAACACTCTACAGGATATCATCCAGGAGAACTTCCCCAACCTAGCAGGGCAGGCCAACATTCAAATTCAGGAAATACAGAGAACGCCACAAAGATACTCCTCTAGAAGAGCAACTCCAAGACACATAATTGCCAGATTCACCAAAGTTGAAATGAAGGAAAAAATCTTAAGGGCAGCCAGAGAGAAAGGTCGGGTTACCCACAAAGGGAAGCCCATCAGACTGACAGCAGATCTCTCGGCAGAAACTCTACAAGCCAGAAGAGAGTGGGGGCCAATATTCAACGTTCTTAAAGAAAAGAATTTTAAACCCAGAATTTCATATCCAGCCAAACTAAGTTTCATAAGTGAAGGAGAAATAAAATTCTTTACAGATAAGCAAATGCTTAGAGATTTTGTCACCACCAGGCCTGCCTTACAAGAGACCCTGAAGGAAGCCCTAAACATGGAAAGGAACAACCGGTACCAGCCACTGCAAAAACATGCCAAAATGTAAAGACCATCGAGCCTAGGAAGAAACTGCATCAACTAATGAGCAAAATAACCAGTTAATATCATAATGGCAGGATCAAGATCACACATAACAATATTAACCTTAAATGTAAATGGACTAAATGCTCCAATTAAAAGACACAGACTGGCAAACTGGATAAAGAGTCAAGACCCATCAGTCTGCTGTCTTCAGGAGACCCATCTCACATGCAGAGACATACATAGGCTCAAAATAAAAGGATGGAGGAAGATCTACCAAGCAAATGGAGAACAAAAAAAAGCAGGGGTTGCAATCCTAGTCTCTGATAAAACAGACTTTAAACCATCAAAGATCAAAAGAGACAAAGAAGGCCATTACATAATGGTAAAGGGATCAATTCAACAGGAAGAGCTAACTATCCTAAATATATATGCACCCAATACAGGAGCACCCAGATTCATAAAGCAAGTCCTTAGAGACTTACAAAGAGACTTAGACTCCCATACAATAATAATGGGAGACTTCAACACTCCACTGTCAACA
>NW_022316189.1:0-1036 GCF_002776525.5 Piliocolobus tephrosceles
GGGGGAAAATGGAACCAAATTGGAAAACACTCTACAGGATATCATCCAGGAGAACTTCCCCAACCTAGCAGGGCAGGCCAACATTCAAATTCAGGAAATACAGAGAACGCCACAAAGATACTCCTCTAGAAGAGCAACTCCAAGACACATAATTGCCAGATTCACCAAAGTTGAAATGAAGGAAAAAATCTTAAGGGCAGCCAGAGAGAAAGGTCGGGTTACCCACAAAGGGAAGCCCATCAGACTGACAGCAGATCTCTCGGCAGAAACTCTACAAGCCAGAAGAGAGTGGGGGCCAATATTCAACGTTCTTAAAGAAAAGAATTTTAAACCCAGAATTTCATATCCAGCCAAACTAAGTTTCATAAGTGAAGGAGAAATAAAATTCTTTACAGATAAGCAAATGCTTAGAGATTTTGTCACCACCAGGCCTGCCTTACAAGAGACCCTGAAGGAAGCCCTAAACATGGAAAGGAACAACCGGTACCAGCCACTGCAAAAACATGCCAAAATGTAAAGACCATCGAGCCTAGGAAGAAACTGCATCAACTAATGAGCAAAATAACCAGTTAATATCATAATGGCAGGATCAAGATCACACATAACAATATTAACCTTAAATGTAAATGGACTAAATGCTCCAATTAAAAGACACAGACTGGCAAACTGGATAAAGAGTCAAGACCCATCAGTCTGCTGTCTTCAGGAGACCCATCTCACATGCAGAGACATACATAGGCTCAAAATAAAAGGATGGAGGAAGATCTACCAAGCAAATGGAGAACAAAAAAAAGCAGGGGTTGCAATCCTAGTCTCTGATAAAACAGACTTTAAACCATCAAAGATCAAAAGAGACAAAGAAGGCCATTACATAATGGTAAAGGGATCAATTCAACAGGAAGAGCTAACTATCCTAAATATATATGCACCCAATACAGGAGCACCCAGATTCATAAAGCAAGTCCTTAGAGACTTACAAAGAGACTTAGACTCCCATACAATAATAATGGGAGACTTCAACACTCCACTGTCAACA
>NW_022316190.1:0-1036 GCF_002776525.5 Piliocolobus tephrosceles
TGTTGACAGTGGAGTGTTGAAGTCTCCCATTATTATTGTATGGGAGTCTAAGTCTCTTTGTAAGTCTCTAAGGACTTGCTTTATGAATCTGGGTGCTCCTGTATTGGGTGCATATATATTTAGGATAGTTAGCTCTTCCTGTTGAATTGATCCCTTTACCATTATGTAATGGCCTTCTTTGTCTCTTTTGATCTTTGATGGTTTAAAGTCTGTTTTATCAGAGACTAGGATTGCAACCCCTGCTTTTTTTTGTTCTCCATTTGCTTGGTAGATCTTCCTCCATCCTTTTATTTTGAGCCTATGTATGTCTCTGCATGTGAGATGGGTCTCCTGAAGACAGCAGACTGATGGGTCTTGACTCTTTATCCAGTTTGCCAGTCTGTGTCTTTTAATTGGAGCATTTAGTCCATTTACATTTAAGGTTAATATTGTTATGTGTGATCTTGATCCTGCCATTATGATATTAACTGGTTATTTTGCTCATTAGTTGATGCAGTTTCTTCCTAGGCTCGATGGTCTTTACATTTTGGCATGTTTTTGCAGTGGCTGGTACCGGTTGTTCCTTTCCATGTTTAGGGCTTCCTTCAGGGTCTCTTGTAAGGCAGGCCTGGTGGTGACAAAATCTCTAAGCATTTGCTTATCTGTAAAGAATTTTATTTCTCCTTCACTTATGAAACTTAGTTTGGCTGGATATGAAATTCTGGGTTTAAAATTCTTTTCTTTAAGAACGTTGAATATTGGCCCCCACTCTCTTCTGGCTTGTAGAGTTTCTGCCGAGAGATCTGCTGTCAGTCTGATGGGCTTCCCTTTGTGGGTAACCCGACCTTTCTCTCTGGCTGCCCTTAAGATTTTTTCCTTCATTTCAACTTTGGTGAATCTGGCAATTATGTGTCTTGGAGTTGCTCTTCTAGAGGAGTATCTTTGTGGCGTTCTCTGTATTTCCTGAATTTGAATGTTGGCCTGCCCTGCTAGGTTGGGGAAGTTCTCCTGGATGATATCCTGTAGAGTGTTTTCCAATTTGGTTCCATTTTCCCCC
>NW_022316191.1:0-1048 GCF_002776525.5 Piliocolobus tephrosceles
ATCCTTTCCTTACTCCTTATACGAAGATTAATTCAAGATGGATTAGAAACTTAAATGTTAGACCTAATACCATAAAAACCCTAGAAGAAAACCTAGGTAGTACCATTCAGGACATAGGCATGGGCAAGGACTTCATGTCTAAAACACCAAAAGCAACGGCAGCAAAAGCCAAAATTGACAAATGGGATCTAATTAAACTAAAGAGCTTCTGCACAGCAAAAGAAACTACCATCAGAGTGAACAGGCAACCTACAGAATGGGAAAAATTTTTGCAATCTACTCATCTGACAAAGGGCTAATATCCAGAACCTACAAAGAACTCAAACAAATATACCAGAAAAAAATAAACAACCCCATCAAAAAGTGGGCAAAGGATATGAACAGACATTTCTCAAAAGAAGACATTCATACAGCCAACAGACACATGAAAAAATGCTCATCATCACTCGCCATCAGAGAAATGCAAATCAAAACCACAATGAGATACCATCTCACACCAGTTAGAATGGCAATCATTAAAAAATCAGGAAACAACAGGTGTTGGAGAGGATGTGGAGAAATAGGAACACTTTTACACTGTTGGTGGGATTGTAAACTAGTTCAACCATTATGGAAAACAGTATGGCCATTCCTCAAGGATCTAGAACTAGAGGTACCATATGACCCAGCCATCCCACTACTGGGTATATACCCAAAGGATTATAAATCATGCTGCTATAAAGACACATGCACACATATGTTTATTGTGGCACTATTCACAATAGCAAAGACTTGGAATCAACCCAAATGTCCATCTGTGACAGACTGGATTAAGAAAATGTGGCACATATACACCATGGAATAGTATGCAGCCATAAAAAAGGATGAGTTTGCGTCCTTTGTAGGGACATGGATGCAGCTGGAAACCATCATTCTTAGCAAACTATCACAAGAACAGAAAACCAAACACCGCATGTTCTCACTCATAGGTGGGAACTGAACAATGAGATCACTTGGACTCAGAAAGGGGAACATCACACACCGGGGCCTATCATGGGGAGGGGGGAGG
>NW_022316191.1:1148-1731 GCF_002776525.5 Piliocolobus tephrosceles
ATGGGGAGGGGGGAGGGGGGAGGGATTGCACTGGGAGTTATACCTGATATAAATGATGAATTGATGGGTGCTGATGAGTTGATGTGTGCAGCACACCAACATGGCACAAGTATACATATGTAACAAACCTGCATGTTATGCACATGTACCCTAGAACTTAAAGTATAATAAAAAATAAAAATAAAAAAAAAAAGAGACTTCACACAGCAAAAAAAAAAAAAAAAAAAAAAAAGTTTAGTGTATGACAAAGGTATATATGACAAGTCAATATAGTAAGAGTTGCTGAAAAAACTAAGTTAAATTTTATCTCATTTTTTTACATGAAAATAAAATCTAGATATATTAAATAAATGAGAAAAGCACTAGGGGAAAATATAAATGAATACGTGGTATTTCTGTAAGAAAGGATTTTCTAAGCATGATTTTTAAAACAACAATTATAAAATAAAATATTGATTGACCACTTACAATTTCAAAACTCTGTCCACACAAAAAGAATGTGTACAATTCTGTTGACTTGGGGTGGAGAGTTCTACAGATGTCTATTAGGTCCGCTTGGTGCAGAGCTGAGTTCAATTCCTGG
>NW_022316192.1:0-583 GCF_002776525.5 Piliocolobus tephrosceles
CCAGGAATTGAACTCAGCTCTGCACCAAGCGGACCTAATAGACATCTGTAGAACTCTCCACCCCAAGTCAACAGAATTGTACACATTCTTTTTGTGTGGACAGAGTTTTGAAATTGTAAGTGGTCAATCAATATTTTATTTTATAATTGTTGTTTTAAAAATCATGCTTAGAAAATCCTTTCTTACAGAAATACCACGTATTCATTTATATTTTCCCCTAGTGCTTTTCTCATTTATTTAATATATCTAGATTTTATTTTCATGTAAAAAAATGAGATAAAATTTAACTTAGTTTTTTCAGCAACTCTTACTATATTGACTTGTCATATATACCTTTGTCATACACTAAACTTTTTTTTTTTTTTTTTTTTTTTTGCTGTGTGAAGTCTCTTTTTTTTTTTATTTTTATTTTTTATTATACTTTAAGTTCTAGGGTACATGTGCATAACATGCAGGTTTGTTACATATGTATACTTGTGCCATGTTGGTGTGCTGCACACATCAACTCATCAGCACCCATCAATTCATCATTTATATCAGGTATAACTCCCAGTGCAATCCCTCCCCCCTCCCCCCTCCCCAT
>NW_022316192.1:683-1779 GCF_002776525.5 Piliocolobus tephrosceles
CCTCCCCCCTCCCCATGATAGGCCCCGGTGTGTGATGTTCCCCTTTCTGAGTCCAAGTGATCTCATTGTTCAGTTCCCACCTATGAGTGAGAACATGCGGTGTTTGGTTTTCTGTTCTTGTGATAGTTTGCTAAGAATGATGGTTTCCAGCTGCATCCATGTCCCTACAAAGGACGCAAACTCATCCTTTTTTATGGCTGCATACTATTCCATGGTGTATATGTGCCACATTTTCTTAATCCAGTCTGTCACAGATGGACATTTGGGTTGATTCCAAGTCTTTGCTATTGTGAATAGTGCCACAATAAACATATGTGTGCATGTGTCTTTATAGCAGCATGATTTATAATCCTTTGGGTATATACCCAGTAGTGGGATGGCTGGGTCATATGGTACCTCTAGTTCTAGATCCTTGAGGAATGGCCATACTGTTTTCCATAATGGTTGAACTAGTTTACAATCCCACCAACAGTGTAAAAGTGTTCCTATTTCTCCACATCCTCTCCAACACCTGTTGTTTCCTGATTTTTTAATGATTGCCATTCTAACTGGTGTGAGATGGTATCTCATTGTGGTTTTGATTTGCATTTCTCTGATGGCGAGTGATGATGAGCATTTTTTCATGTGTCTGTTGGCTGTATGAATGTCTTCTTTTGAGAAATGTCTGTTCATATCCTTTGCCCACTTTTTGATGGGGTTGTTTATTTTTTTCTGGTATATTTGTTTGAGTTCTTTGTAGGTTCTGGATATTAGCCCTTTGTCAGATGAGTAGATTGCAAAAATTTTTCCCATTCTGTAGGTTGCCTGTTCACTCTGATGGTAGTTTCTTTTGCTGTGCAGAAGCTCTTTAGTTTAATTAGATCCCATTTGTCAATTTTGGCTTTTGCTGCCGTTGCTTTTGGTGTTTTAGACATGAAGTCCTTGCCCATGCCTATGTCCTGAATGGTACTACCTAGGTTTTCTTCTAGGGTTTTTATGGTATTAGGTCTAACATTTAAGTTTCTAATCCATCTTGAATTAATCTTCGTATAAGGAGTAAGGAAAGGATCCAGTTTCAGCTTTCTACTTATGGCTAGCCAATTTTCCCAGCACCATT
>NW_022316193.1:0-1096 GCF_002776525.5 Piliocolobus tephrosceles
AATGGTGCTGGGAAAATTGGCTAGCCATAAGTAGAAAGCTGAAACTGGATCCTTTCCTTACTCCTTATACGAAGATTAATTCAAGATGGATTAGAAACTTAAATGTTAGACCTAATACCATAAAAACCCTAGAAGAAAACCTAGGTAGTACCATTCAGGACATAGGCATGGGCAAGGACTTCATGTCTAAAACACCAAAAGCAACGGCAGCAAAAGCCAAAATTGACAAATGGGATCTAATTAAACTAAAGAGCTTCTGCACAGCAAAAGAAACTACCATCAGAGTGAACAGGCAACCTACAGAATGGGAAAAATTTTTGCAATCTACTCATCTGACAAAGGGCTAATATCCAGAACCTACAAAGAACTCAAACAAATATACCAGAAAAAAATAAACAACCCCATCAAAAAGTGGGCAAAGGATATGAACAGACATTTCTCAAAAGAAGACATTCATACAGCCAACAGACACATGAAAAAATGCTCATCATCACTCGCCATCAGAGAAATGCAAATCAAAACCACAATGAGATACCATCTCACACCAGTTAGAATGGCAATCATTAAAAAATCAGGAAACAACAGGTGTTGGAGAGGATGTGGAGAAATAGGAACACTTTTACACTGTTGGTGGGATTGTAAACTAGTTCAACCATTATGGAAAACAGTATGGCCATTCCTCAAGGATCTAGAACTAGAGGTACCATATGACCCAGCCATCCCACTACTGGGTATATACCCAAAGGATTATAAATCATGCTGCTATAAAGACACATGCACACATATGTTTATTGTGGCACTATTCACAATAGCAAAGACTTGGAATCAACCCAAATGTCCATCTGTGACAGACTGGATTAAGAAAATGTGGCACATATACACCATGGAATAGTATGCAGCCATAAAAAAGGATGAGTTTGCGTCCTTTGTAGGGACATGGATGCAGCTGGAAACCATCATTCTTAGCAAACTATCACAAGAACAGAAAACCAAACACCGCATGTTCTCACTCATAGGTGGGAACTGAACAATGAGATCACTTGGACTCAGAAAGGGGAACATCACACACCGGGGCCTATCATGGGGAGGGGGGAGG
>NW_022316193.1:1196-1779 GCF_002776525.5 Piliocolobus tephrosceles
ATGGGGAGGGGGGAGGGGGGAGGGATTGCACTGGGAGTTATACCTGATATAAATGATGAATTGATGGGTGCTGATGAGTTGATGTGTGCAGCACACCAACATGGCACAAGTATACATATGTAACAAACCTGCATGTTATGCACATGTACCCTAGAACTTAAAGTATAATAAAAAATAAAAATAAAAAAAAAAAGAGACTTCACACAGCAAAAAAAAAAAAAAAAAAAAAAAAGTTTAGTGTATGACAAAGGTATATATGACAAGTCAATATAGTAAGAGTTGCTGAAAAAACTAAGTTAAATTTTATCTCATTTTTTTACATGAAAATAAAATCTAGATATATTAAATAAATGAGAAAAGCACTAGGGGAAAATATAAATGAATACGTGGTATTTCTGTAAGAAAGGATTTTCTAAGCATGATTTTTAAAACAACAATTATAAAATAAAATATTGATTGACCACTTACAATTTCAAAACTCTGTCCACACAAAAAGAATGTGTACAATTCTGTTGACTTGGGGTGGAGAGTTCTACAGATGTCTATTAGGTCCGCTTGGTGCAGAGCTGAGTTCAATTCCTGG
>NW_022316194.1:0-583 GCF_002776525.5 Piliocolobus tephrosceles
CCAGGAATTGAACTCAGCTCTGCACCAAGCGGACCTAATAGACATCTGTAGAACTCTCCACCCCAAGTCAACAGAATTGTACACATTCTTTTTGTGTGGACAGAGTTTTGAAATTGTAAGTGGTCAATCAATATTTTATTTTATAATTGTTGTTTTAAAAATCATGCTTAGAAAATCCTTTCTTACAGAAATACCACGTATTCATTTATATTTTCCCCTAGTGCTTTTCTCATTTATTTAATATATCTAGATTTTATTTTCATGTAAAAAAATGAGATAAAATTTAACTTAGTTTTTTCAGCAACTCTTACTATATTGACTTGTCATATATACCTTTGTCATACACTAAACTTTTTTTTTTTTTTTTTTTTTTTTGCTGTGTGAAGTCTCTTTTTTTTTTTATTTTTATTTTTTATTATACTTTAAGTTCTAGGGTACATGTGCATAACATGCAGGTTTGTTACATATGTATACTTGTGCCATGTTGGTGTGCTGCACACATCAACTCATCAGCACCCATCAATTCATCATTTATATCAGGTATAACTCCCAGTGCAATCCCTCCCCCCTCCCCCCTCCCCAT
>NW_022316194.1:683-1731 GCF_002776525.5 Piliocolobus tephrosceles
CCTCCCCCCTCCCCATGATAGGCCCCGGTGTGTGATGTTCCCCTTTCTGAGTCCAAGTGATCTCATTGTTCAGTTCCCACCTATGAGTGAGAACATGCGGTGTTTGGTTTTCTGTTCTTGTGATAGTTTGCTAAGAATGATGGTTTCCAGCTGCATCCATGTCCCTACAAAGGACGCAAACTCATCCTTTTTTATGGCTGCATACTATTCCATGGTGTATATGTGCCACATTTTCTTAATCCAGTCTGTCACAGATGGACATTTGGGTTGATTCCAAGTCTTTGCTATTGTGAATAGTGCCACAATAAACATATGTGTGCATGTGTCTTTATAGCAGCATGATTTATAATCCTTTGGGTATATACCCAGTAGTGGGATGGCTGGGTCATATGGTACCTCTAGTTCTAGATCCTTGAGGAATGGCCATACTGTTTTCCATAATGGTTGAACTAGTTTACAATCCCACCAACAGTGTAAAAGTGTTCCTATTTCTCCACATCCTCTCCAACACCTGTTGTTTCCTGATTTTTTAATGATTGCCATTCTAACTGGTGTGAGATGGTATCTCATTGTGGTTTTGATTTGCATTTCTCTGATGGCGAGTGATGATGAGCATTTTTTCATGTGTCTGTTGGCTGTATGAATGTCTTCTTTTGAGAAATGTCTGTTCATATCCTTTGCCCACTTTTTGATGGGGTTGTTTATTTTTTTCTGGTATATTTGTTTGAGTTCTTTGTAGGTTCTGGATATTAGCCCTTTGTCAGATGAGTAGATTGCAAAAATTTTTCCCATTCTGTAGGTTGCCTGTTCACTCTGATGGTAGTTTCTTTTGCTGTGCAGAAGCTCTTTAGTTTAATTAGATCCCATTTGTCAATTTTGGCTTTTGCTGCCGTTGCTTTTGGTGTTTTAGACATGAAGTCCTTGCCCATGCCTATGTCCTGAATGGTACTACCTAGGTTTTCTTCTAGGGTTTTTATGGTATTAGGTCTAACATTTAAGTTTCTAATCCATCTTGAATTAATCTTCGTATAAGGAGTAAGGAAAGGAT
>NW_022316195.1:0-2680 GCF_002776525.5 Piliocolobus tephrosceles
CTTCCACCATAATCCTGCCCTTCTCCTCACCTCCCTCCTCATAGCCATGTCAGAAGAAGGAGCCAAGGGCCAAGGGACCTCCCAGTCCCCACTGGGTGGTCCTTCATGTTTCTGTTTCTAACCAAGGAGCCATCATCTTCCTGAGGGTCCAGCAGTGTCCGTTCAATGCACAACAGCTGGATCTGAGTTCTGAGCTCTGCCCCTCGTTCTGTCTGTCCCTGGGTGAGTCACTTGATTTTCTAACTGGACCTGTTTGCTCATCCACAAAATGAAGAGGTGAAACGAGCTGGCCTCTAACCTTCTGTGCACTGAAAACATTCCATGCCGCTATGACCATGACCAACTTTGACTGGAGAAAGGGTCCGTTAGCATTAAAGAGAGGAACATCACACGATGTATGTCATCCACGACATCCCTGCAGAGCACACGGTGATGAACATGTTGGAGAGTTCTAGGATTCCTCAATGAAATCCAGAGATATAACCCCCTCCAAACTCAATTCAGAATGGCTTTTCAGGAGGCCAAAGCCATCTGGATCTTATTTGTGGTAGGTTTGAAGGTCCACAGTGATCTAAAGAGAAAAGCTACATTCTCTAGAGCAGCGTTTCCCAAATTGCTTTACAAAGAACACCAGAATCTCGTGTGTGGTTGTGCTTCACAAACCTGCTGCCAAATACGCTTGGGGAAAGCTGGGTTTCTTCACTGCAGGATTTTTCAGAGCTACTAATAGGCTAATGTGCCCTGAACTTGGAGCCACTACTGGAGACATTTTGCTTCATCCTCATAACTGCCTGTCTGGTTTTGCTGTTTTGCTAATTCCATTTTAGAGATGAGAAAAGGGGACTCAGAGAGGTTAAGTAACAGCCCAGAGTCCTAGAGCTTGGAAGTGAAGGGGCTGGGATTTGAACTCAGGTCTGGTCTGAATCTACGGCCCTGTTTCTAACGCTGCTGTATTTTCATTCTATGTGAGTAAGCTCCAGGAAGAAGTTTCCAGACCTGAGATGCTGCCTTTGTCTCAACTAAAACATCTCAGGGAAAATGAAACAGAGGACAGGTTTCTGGGGAAGCAGAGGGGGTGCTGCTGTGTTTGTGTATTTAAAGCCTCAGGCATAAGGACCTGTAACTATTCCCTGGGGACAATTCATGTTGGAGGGATGAGGACTCACAGGTGTCTGCACTACTCCAGTCTAGAGACTGCACAATTCTAGTCTCTAGAAGATTTAGTCAGGTGAAGGAGTGCCATGCTTTTACCAAAAAAAAAAAAAAAAAAAGATACAGAAAGACTTTGTGGCGGTTCCAAGGTACTCATTCTAGAGAAATCCACTGTGGCATCCCAGATTTGTAACACAACTCCCCTCCCCCACGTAACTGATGGACGGGGTCAGCATCAGCCCCTCGGTGTCCCACGGCCTGAGTGGAAAAGGTAAGCTGGGCCATCAGATTCTGTTTTGTGAATTAAGACTAGGGAATGCAGAGAGACTGGCTTGGTCACGAATCACTCATTCATTCTTTCATTTTTTTTCTTTTTCTTTCTTTTTTTTTTTTAATTATACTTTAAGTTCTAGGGTACATGTGCATAACGTGCAGGTTTGTTACATACGCATACTTGTGCCATGTTGGTGTGCTGCACCCATCAACTCGTCAGCACCCATCAATTCATCATTTATATCAGGTATAACTCCCAATGCAATCCCTCCCCCCTCCCCATGATAGGCCCCGGTGTGTGATGTTCCCCTTCCTGAGTCCAAGTGATCTCATTGTTCAGTTCCCACCTAGGAGTGAGAACATGCGGTGTTTGGTTTTCTGTTCTTATGATAGTTTGCTCATTCTTTCATTTTTTTCTTGCAGGCATTTATTGAACACGCTGTGTCATGGCTGAGAGACACAACAGCCAGCAGGTCCATTGTCCCTGTTCTCAAGAAGAGACAGACCTTCAATAAAAATAACACTCACAAGGGGTATAACTGCAGCCCAGTTCCGTTCTCTGAAAACAGGGAAGGAACATTGTCCGATGACTGTATGTATCAAAGGAACACGTTCTGGTTTAGGGAGCTGCTGTGTAGCCGTAGAGGGGTGCTATGCATTTTTCCCTTGAAGAGACCCTTTTGTGAGGCATGTGGTTGGCCGACAGCTTCCAACTGCTACACCTTCAGACCTCCCCCAGCGTGACACCAAGACTTCTCCTTCCCCAGGTAGCTCTGAGTCAATGACCAAACACAGAAGGGATATTACCAGCAGGTCAGCTGTTCATCCTTCATATCATTAAGCCCCAATAAATCTCCTGCATATCTAATTCCATTTTGATATCCACTTCTCAAAGGACCCAAACTGGCACAGAGGTTAGGGGAGGTGCTCCCTGGGAAGTAAAACAGAGCTGGGATCAGAAAGACAAGTGGGCCAGGCTCGGTGGCTCACGCCTGTAATCCTGGCATTTGGGGAGGCCAAGGTGGGTGGATCACCTGAGTCAGGAGTTTGAGACCAGCCTGGCCAACATGTGAAACCCTATCTCTACTAAAAATACAAAAAATAGCCCGGTGTAGTGGCAGACACCTGTAATCCCAGCTACTCGGGAGGCTGAGGCAGGAGAATCGCTTGAACCTGGGAAGCAGAGGGGTCAGTGAGCCAAGGTCACACCACTGCACTCCAGCCTGGGCGACAGAGCGAGACTCCATCTCAAAAA
>NW_022316195.1:2780-6820 GCF_002776525.5 Piliocolobus tephrosceles
AAAAAAAAAAAAAAAAAAAAAAAAAAAAAAAAAACAAGTGGACCTGAACCAAGGAAGAGGATAGTTGGACAAAATTGGGTGCAGGTTGGGGAGGAACATTCCTTTCGGGACCAACAGTATGTGCAAAGACCCTGCAGTAGAACGGGCTGAATGTGGCAGAAACGCAGTGAGGGGAGACTGTGGAGATGGGGGTGGGGTGGGGTGGGGGGGCAGGGCCAGAGCACACAGGGTCTCATGGGCCATGAGAAAGATTTGAGCATTATCTGCAGAGCAATGAGATACTAGTGAATGATTTTAAGTGGTCAAGTGTTCAAGGGGTAAATGATAAGATTGGGGTTTTTGCAGCCTCACTCTGGCTGTTGTGTGGAGAATGAAGCGGAGAGAAGAGCAAGGAGGTACTGCAGTTGTCTAAAGGAGGGATGATGGTGGCTTGCCCAAGGGCAGTGGCAGCACAGATGGAGGTAAGTGGATGGATATGAACTATAATGAGGAGGAAAAGCTGGGATTGGAGCTAGACTGGATGTGGAGACAGCAAGACAGAAAAAGTCCTGAGGCGCTGGGTGTGGTGGCTCATGCCCGTAATCCCAACACTTTGGGAAACTGAGGTAGGTAGAACACTTGAGGTCTTCGAGACCAGCCTGGCCAACATGGTGAAACCCCATCTCTACTAAAAATACAAAAATTAGCTGGGCGTAGTGGCACACGCCTGTAATCCCAGCTACGCGGGAGGCTGAGGCAGGAGAATCACTTGAACCTGGGAGGTGGAGGTTGCAATGAGCCAAGATCGTGCCACTGCACTCCAGCCTGGGTGACAGAGTAAGACTCTGTCTCAAAAAAAAAAAAAAATTAAATTAAAAAAAGAAAAACGTCCAAGGGATGACTCCCAGGTTCCTGGTTGGGGAAACTGGATGGATAGCAGGGGCGCCATCCACGGAGATGAAGAACCTTGGGAAAACACCAGTTTTCTGGGGAAAGATCATGAGTTCATTCTCTTCAGTACTTAATTTGAAGTGTCTTTGAAATACGCAAGTGAAGACGTATTGT
Source organism: Piliocolobus tephrosceles (assembly GCF_002776525.5). Classification (NCBI taxonomy): domain Eukaryota; kingdom Metazoa; phylum Chordata; class Mammalia; order Primates; family Cercopithecidae; genus Piliocolobus; species Piliocolobus tephrosceles. Next base: position 3,825 of record NW_022316195.1, read on the forward strand.
ATACAGTCAGATATAGGCCTAGAACTCAGAGACTCAAGGCCAGAGATACAGATTTCGGGACTTTATTAGTCAGGGTAAGCTAATACATACAATGGTTAAGAAAGAAAAATCGTAAGAAAGAGAAAGACAGAAGATCTGAACAATGCTGTCAACCACTAAACCTAACTGACATTTGTAGAACATTCCAAGTACACATTGTACGTTCTCCAAGATAGACCATATGTTGGGCCATGAAACAAGCCTCAGTACATTTCAAACTATTGAAACCTTTGATAAATCTTAATTTATTGAAATTAGAAGTCAATTACAGTAAGATATCTGGCACAACCCAAATATTTGGAGACTAAATACACACTTCTAAATAACCTGTGGGTAGAAGAATAAATCACAAGGAAAATTAGTAATTAAAAGTTATTTTGCACTGAACAATAAATAAAAGTATAATCTATCAAAATTTGTGATTTACAGCTAATGGTGTGCTTAAAGGAAAATATTTAGCTTTATTAGGAGAGAAGAAAGATGTAAAATTAATGATCTAAGGTTCCACTTCATAAAGCTAAGATAAAAAAGAGCAAAGTGAACTTTAAGTAGAAGAAAGGAAAAAGTCATAAAAACAGCCAATATTTGTGAGGCAGAAAACATATAAGCAGAGAGAATTAACAAAGGCAAAAGTTGGTTCATTGAAAATATCAACAAAATTGGTAAACTCCTGGCTGGTTAGGTTGATCAAGGAGAGAGAGAGAGAGAGCATGCAAATTATAAATTTAAGGAATGAAAGAAGATATATTGATAGTGACAGGAGGCAGCCAAATGCCTAGGCAGACAGGAGCAGGTCCCTGGTGAAACCCCACCTCCAAGCCGAAGACAGTTTAAAGCCTGAAAGCCAAACTACGAGTTAAATCCTTGGACGGGATTGAGAATTTGTCTTGTTTGATGCGTTTTCCTCTGATTGATCACCACCTTTCACCTATTTTACATATACCCACCCTTTCCTAATTGGTTTTCTACACTGTCATGCCCATCTTTGAGTGATCTCTTCATTTTAACCTTTTTTGCACACTCACAAATCAATCAGCACACACTCCCCATCATCCTGTGCCCATAAAGACTCAGTCAGTGGCTCGACTTTGAGGAAGAGACAACCTGACTTTGGGGAAGACAACCTTCCCTTCCCATCCCCTCTCCAGCTCCCCTCTCCACTGAGAGCTGTTTCCATCACTCAATAAAATTCTCTGTCTTCACCCACTCATTGGGTCCCATGCTCTTGTCTAGCATCCAGGAAGAATGAGGTCATGCGGATGATTGAAGATTTTCTTCTTGGGTGCTGGACAAGAGCTCAGGAACCATCAAGTGCAGGTACCCAGAAAAGGCTGTCACAATGGCCTTTGCCCTCAGCAGCGGAGGGCAGCTGCCCCACATGACAAGGCAAGGGGCCAACTAAATTGCTAACACACCACTGTCCATCAGACCATGGACAGTGGAACTAAAAGACCACTATAACACACCCCCTTTGGGGCTTTGAGGTCACGGGTAACCTCACCTGGGCGCCTCTGTGTTCCCCTCAAGGCAACACACCTGGTCCGGCCACAGGCCCCCCGGAAGCGGTTAAATATAGAAGAGAAGTGAGTCGCCCATAGTATAAGGTTCCTGGAAGGTGGGTGCTGAGAGTTGACAGTGAAGAATGCCAGGAGGTGGAATGGGGAGGCCATGGCAGGTGCCATATCTCAGCAGGTGCATAGCGAGAAAAGACACAGCCCCTGAGAGACAGGCAGACACTCACTGGTCCCTGGGGCCACTTCCACTCTGACTTCCAGTTCCGGTTCTGGCTCCTCTGCGTGTCCTTACAACAACCTCCTTTTCCCTGACCATATGTATTCATTCAACAAATATTTATGGACCACCTACTACATGCCAAGCCCAGTCCTGACAGCTGCAGAGAGGGCAGTCGACAAGACCGATGCCGTCTCTACCCTCAGAATCTCTTCTTGCATCCGATGAAGCTGAGTGGCCAATCCCTTTGGCAATGCAGGTGCTCTCCATTTGGATTGATTTATTGGAGAGCAACAAAGAGAGGCAACAGATATGAGGGTCAGAAGATAGTGCACGTCCCATAACAGGAAGGGGGCTCTTGGACAGAGCTCATCATCTGGAAGGTCTTGGGGGCTTTGTGGGGAGGAGGTGTCCAGGCGTGCCTCTGGGACAACGGGATGCAGAGAATCGCTGTCTGCTGTGAAGGTGCTGAGATGGGCATGTGCCTGTAGTTAATCCTGTGTGTGTACAAAGAAAGAGAAAAACCAACAAATTGACCCCTCCACACACACGCAGAAACATCTCCACTGTTTGTTTGCTGTCGCTGTTCTTTACTTTTTTGTTGTAGAAATTGAGCACATACACAGAAGTGAATCTCCACTGTCCATTGCTCTCGATGCTGCTGACCTCTCCTCCAAACACTCCTATCTGCTCCATGTGTCCCATGTCACTATGAGTCACGTAATTTCTCCTAATACCTCAGTTTCAGCTACTCAAAACCAGCACTGCTTCTGGGCTTTTCTGTTATGTGGGTCCATATATTTCTTTCTATACTTCAGTTTAAAATGAATTTTTTCTTGGCCAGGGATGGTGGCTCATGCCTATAATCCCAGCACTTCAGGAGACCAAGGCAGGAGGATCACCAGAGGTCAGGAGTCCGAGACCAGCCTGGCCAACATGATGAAACCCTGTCTCTACTAAAAATACAAAAATTAGCTGGGCGTGAGGGCGGACACCTGTAATCCCAGCTACTTGGGAGGCTGAGGCAGGAGAATCACTTGAACCCGGGAGGCAGAGGTTGCAGTGAGCTGAGATCGTGCCACTGCACTCCAGCCTGGGCAACAAGGACAAAATGTCTTCTCAAAAAATAAAAAAATAAATAATAAGATAAATAAAAGTTTAAATCTCTTGTAGTGAAAAGAATCTTGTCTAATATAGAGACCCAGAGTCAAGTCCTGCCCCACCTT